>NW_007579460.1:0-62322 GCF_000690725.1 Stegastes partitus | reverse complement strand
AACCAGTGGCCTTCATATTAATTGCTCTTTTAATTCAATTGTTTGTTTCCAATTGAAGCAATGAAATTAAGCTGGTCTTCATTCAGTGTGGGCCACTGCAACTACATCCTTGATGGAACTCCTGTACCTGCCATTACACTTCTGCAGCTAACCCAGGATGTTGCTTGCTGGAATTCAATCTTCCTAATTTTTTCCACAACCTCTTCTTCATTCACTCCACCTACTTACTCATTGATCTACAGGGCAGTGGATGATTTGAAAACCTTGTGGTTTCTTTTCTCTATGTTGGCTGTCCATCTTTCACTGTAGGTGAAAATCCTCTTTTTCACACGACATCCAACAACTCGTGCTAACTCTGCGAACTCACCTGTCTTCGTCTCTGTTTTAACCCATTTACTGGAAGTTGCTATAGCGACAAGTGTCATCAAAAAGGATGCTTTAGGATTGCTGGGGTACAGTCAACATTTTTTTATCGCAAGCCTTTTGACTTCTCATGACAGAAAAGTATAGATGTTACTAATAGGGGTCAACTAATAGGATGTTTTTTCAGTACCAATGCAGAAAAGATCATTACTGATCAAAGGGACTGATAACTGAGAACCCTTCAACTTTTATCCTTCAGTGGCGCTGGGCTGTAAATAAAAAAAAAAGTATTGGGGAATTGCAGATTATTTCATCTGTCAGGTCAATAATTGGTCAAACTTAAGTTACGAATAAAATTAAAATTACTCTTTTACATTAAAGTGCCCAGAAAGCCATGACAGTGAACTAACATGCATTACTATTAACGTGAAGCAATGTCAGCTTTGGATTAGAAACTTAACCTAAACATCATCTTGGAGTAAACAAAACCATTTGTACAAGCTGTCAAACTGTCATCTGTCAATAAACTCTGTCTACTTGCAGATGCATTTGATATTGGATAATTGATGTTTCAGATTTGCTTCGGTCTTTGTGGTTGTCAGGAATGTTCTATAATTACATTAACACACTGGATCTGATTCCAGGAAGCCTTGTCAATGCAAACTGGATGCTGCAGGTTTGGACAAGTGCCAGTACAGGTTCTCTGCTGATGCCTGGAAAGACAATCTCACCATTGGGACACCAGTAGAGTTTAGTGATGGTTGTTGCTACTTGATTAACAGCCCAGGTTGGACATCATTTGCTGGAAGTAACCACTGGTTGCAAACATTAAAGACAGAATACTTGGTTGTGTCACTAAATGATGAGGACATGTTTGAGTGCACAAAGTACCCTGGATGTGCAAACCTATAAGACCCTGGTTGTCTGTATCAGAACCAACACCTTGAAACTAAAACAGCTAAATGGTATTCAGCCATCTCACAGCTGTGTTTTTTCTACTCTGACATGTCAAAAAAGCATAATAGCTCCAGAGATTTAGATGGGACTTCACCTATTCTGTGGCACCTGAGGAACATGTGCAAAAGCTAAATAAATCAACTCTGTAGATGCCACTTGAGCTAAACTACATTTGAGCATGAAATAATGTGGAGGTAAAGAATTAGAGAGGTGAGTTTACCTGAACTCTGCAGTCTGTCCCTTGAGTTTGCTTGAATTTTGATCTACATTTCTTGCTGCCATGGATGTTGCTTCTTGAATAAATCTAGAGGAACTGCTGGTGGCTGAGTTGCATTGTGGGTAATGTAGGCACCATTTTGAAAAGGAACAACATTAGGAATAAAAAAATTGAATATCCCTCCTGCTGCATTTCAAACTGACCAGTACAAGTCTTACAATGTTATGGATTGAGAAAGATATTAAGAAAAATTATGGCAAAAGACATGTTTTTGCAGGTAAGGAAAGCGGAGGAGTGGGGATTAAAGGACAGGTTTGCCAACTGTTGGGTGGGGTTCACCTGGTGGATGATGGACTAAGGCCTCCTGGTGGACGGACTGTGAATGACAGGGTCTGAAATGACAGGACAGGTTGGCACAAGAAGCACAAACAGTGAAATTAAAATGATAAAGTCACGGGGGAGACTTTCACCGTGACAATAAAATGCATCATTGACAGAGAACCAGTGATTTCACTCTTTCTTTATTACAAGCAGAATGACAGTACAGTGCTTTGCCCTCATTTGCTACAGACAGGCTGGCAAAAAGTCAACAAGTGAACTTTTAAAATCTTTATCCAAAAAGAAAAACAAAGAGAGGAACTTCTCAAAACCTGTTTAGTAAACAGTGGCATACTAAAGTTATGATATGAAGCGTGCTGCTCGGAGCACAGAAGTCGACATTTCAGACCTTTGCCAAGCTCAGGAGTGACAGGATGAGCACCTGCTGTTGTGCTGATGGACTTAGAAAAAGCAGTTTGACATTCTGATCAGCAGTAGAAGGCTGGTGTGATAAACCCATTGAGACAGAGGCTGACACCTACAGACAGTTCATTCCTAGTCAAGTTATTTGGTCACTTCTTTTTTTTTTTTTTTTCTTTTTTTTTAAATGTATTCTCACCCACTACAATCTTCTTAGAAAAATAACTTGTGAGGAAGAGTGATCTATAAACCTCAGTTGACAGACAATAGACCTTGTTTTTAGGGTAAAACTGATCTGTTGTAAAACAAAGTGCAGTGTGTAGTACTATTGGTAAATCTCTAATGAATCATATAATGTATATTTTGCTCTCATTTTGGTTACAAACTTGAACACACATTCTAACAGTTAAAATATAGTCTTCTCTCTGAAATACAAAAGTAGCAAAAGAAATATTCACAATGGACAACACAAAAAAAATGACAAAAAAGTCGTGAAAATTTGAGCTGTGAAGGACTACTATAAAAAGAAAAAAAAAAAAGATGTGTTTGAAGAATGACTACAAAGAATTCCCCCGATCACATCATGAAAGTTAAATAGACCTTACAGCATTATTGTAGTAGGATCGTGACATGTAGAAAATGCCTGGATACAGTATGGCAACAGCACAGTGAGGTGGGACACTGCGTTACAAGCACCAAGGTCTTTCCTTGAAAACGACTGAGGTCAGGATGTTGAAGCCCCCCCTGTGTTCAAACACTTGCAGAGGCTTGTGGGCTTTTGAGTGAAAACTAAAAGGGATAAATCCAGACCTCCCATCGGATAAGATAAATCATCTGTGCCCCGGTAAAAAATAAAAAATAAAAATACTGAACACCTGCTTTTAAATCTATACATGTTGGCAGATGGTGACGTGTATGAAAATAAACTGTATAAACATACAAAAATGCTTCAGAATCTCACATTCAAAAGACTTCCAGAGTCAGTCACTTCGCTATGTAACCCGACACATATGCTTTGGAAAAAAAAAACAAGACGACTTTCGGATGTTAGAAATGCAGAAAAGAGGTTCATCCATAATGAGCTACAATCTTCGGCTGGAGGACATGATGGACAAATCAGTTCAACATTCTCATTGATTTGATTGTGACATCGCCGATTCAAGTCTCCCTCCTACTTACAGCAAACTACAGCTAACTCTAACGCCCCTTCTCACTACAATATATAGCAACATTTTGTTTAAGTTACATCCATACATCAACAGTGACTGACATCAATCATTTTTAGAACAGTAGAGAGAAAAAGAAAAAAAACCTCATGGATTAATGCAACACAGAAGAAAACCCCTTAATAACGTGACACGAGCATTCTTACATCAACTTTTTGCATAACACAGAGCATGGCAGCAAAACACGCAAGCACGATGCAACAGTGAGGAGTAGCAAGTCATTTAGGACATCAATAAATTAAAAAAAAAAAACCTCATCAGTCCCAGGTTTTGCTGCTGCTGTTGCTGCTGTTGGTATTCTTACCCTACGTGGCCACATGGTGGCAGGAGAAGGGTACATGGTGCTCACTGTTCAGAAGGGAAAAAAAAAAAAAGTGCCATGATATGTTTCGTGATAGATGATGTCTGGGACAAAGGAGGATGAGGTACAACGGAGAGAAGAATAGATCAGCATGCAGAGAGAGAGAGAGAGAGAGAGAGAGGGAGATCCGACATGCTACACTGACAGATAAGGGAAACAAAGCTCGACACGATCGTGAGGGTAAAAGAAAGTAGAAAGAGGAATAATAGACACACTGTACCAGACATATATGCCCTCTAAACCTCCTTGTACTCTCACAAATGTGTTTAAATTGACCTAGAAATATATTCCACTGAAAAATCTATGAATTAAGGCAGGGTGGCTAAAATACTGCACATCCCTCTTCAGATTTGTCTCCCTCCTTTAGCTGATGGGTGTGTATATGTAAGGCTTAGTAAAACACCACTTTTCTTTTTTCTTTTTTCTTTTTTTTTTTTTAAAACACCTTTCTCCTTTGGCTCATAGCCTGCTGCTGTGTGGTTACCTGTAAGGCAAAGGTGTGTCACATACAAACATACAATATCAGGCAATTTCATGCGTACTCTCGCGCACATGCACACGCACGCACACCTAAAGGGCTGAGCTTTGACGGCTACCCCTTAACTTGGCCAGACCACGTACTGTACATAAATGTTGTTTTTTTTCGACAAACATTTACAAAGAAGCCAAAAAAAAAAGGACACGAAAGTGGAGGAACAGGCAAGAATGTGAGACTAGAAAAGAAAAAGAGGAATACAAAATTCTGACTGTTCAAACGGGACAGTTCCACAGTGCAAGAAAACGCACATGGTTCTCCCCTTTTTTTTTTAAAGTTCTTAGACTTTTTCAAGTAAGCGTTTGAGCAGGAACTTTGATGAGACTAAGACTGAGGGGGGCTACACTGAAACAAACAAACAAAAAAAGTGAGACAAGTATGAAAATGAGGAGTCAGGGCAATATTATCTAAAGGGATGTCCACTCAGGTGTAGCCCAGGAAATGCACATGGTGAACTCAGCATGGGGAGTCCATGCTTCTGATGTGTGTTTTGTTCTCGAATTCCTCGATCATTGCGCTGCAGATCTCGGTCACACATCTCGGGATGTATTTGTGTGTGTGTGTGTGTGTGTGTGTTTTTGCCCACAAGATTCGCGTACACATAGTTTCAGAGCCTGCGTTTGTGTTCACACGGAGGTCTCCGGCCCTGGAGCGTAGTAGGCGAATCCTGCCCCTGAGAGACGGAGCATGTAGGGGCTGAGGGAGCACAAGTCTGCCCCTCCGCCTTCAGCCAGGTGGGCCAGGAGTTTGTGGGGAAGAGGGTCGGACCTGCGGAGCGACAGCGTGTCCACGGCGCTGAGGTGGAGGTGAGAGGTGTCCGTGCTCATGCCTTTGCAGGATCGACGAAAGGACAGTGGAGTCAGCTCAGCCGCGCTGCCCGGCAACAGCTTCTCTTGATCCTACGGAGAGACGGAGGACGCACAGTCGTGAGAAAAGTTTAAAACAGAGGAAAGAAAGTCAAAGGAATAGAAACATGCGTTGTGAGAACAGATGTGAGAAGGTTTGACACATAGAGACAAAGGGAAGGGTTATTTTCTGAAGGTTTAACACATTTGTTTGCTTGTTTAGTTGTAATGATGAACAACAACATGTCATGGACCTCTTGATTAAGTTTGCTAAACAAACAGTCATTTTGTGTTGATACTGGAAGGAATTTACTGATCAGTAGCAGGAAACCCTCTGAAAATTCCCACTATGATTAATACACGTTAGATTAACTCTTTGAATACCAAAACCAACTGGCAGGTTTGAAAGGCAAATTATTGTTTTTAAAAATCAACAAAATTGAACCATTTATCAAAGCCAGAAGCCATAAAAACAGAAACTTTCCAACGACTCTTGAACTAGTCGTGTCACGTTCAGTTCCATCAGGAAAAACAACCAAATCTGACAATTGTGATATTTTATCAAAATCACTTCTTCTACTCTTCTTATTTAATTTGTCAAAAATTAACTGCTTGTTCTTAATGGATTCCTAAAAAAACCTAAAGATTCTGCATTTCGCTGCACAAACATGAAGCATCAGCTGGGACTGACAGTAACATGACTAACATTTAGGGAGTTTCAGCAGACTTGGGCTAAATTGCAGGCTGTGTTTACACAGAGCTGATGGGAAACAAGAATGGAAGAAAATTCATAAAGTAAGTAGTAAAAGTCACATTTTTTTCCCCTAGTATTTGTATCACCTCTTGGCACTTGCACAAAAAAAAAAAATGCTCATCCCTTTATTTTTGTTTTTAATGTTATAAATTTATACACATTTTAGAGTTCTCTCTTCTAGTCATGGTTGTACTGTTTCCATTAAGGTGCAGGACTTTTATATTGGAAAAAAGAAAACGTCCAGAAACAGCTTGATATTCAGAGGGTTAAGTCAAAATCTACACTTGCAGTCTCATTTCCAAACACCAGATGTCACCAGTTTACCTTCTACACTTTAGATACACACTTCACAGTTTGCCAAACTGCCTGGGCAACCTGTGTAAATATTTGCCCACATCAGATTAGTCTGTGACATCAGTGTTGTATTGGGTGACCCACTAGTGGCCTCGTTGGGTAAAAAAACGACCTTAGCTACAAAGCCAATATTAATACACTCTGTGTTAACCTCTAAATCATCATCTCATATTTCACAAGTAAAACCTTGGAACCCAGCATCTTCAGTTTGAGTCTGGTATCTATCTGAAACACACACACACACACACACACACACACACACCAAGCTGCTACTACTTGTTGAAACCCACATGACAAGTGGCAGCGGATTTTAAGTAGCCTGGGTTTAATAAAGCCAGGATGAAATTTCTCATTTGGCTGCTCCCCAGATCGAGTTAATTCCCATCCCACATGCAGTGAGAAGCACAGCACGCTTTGAAACCAGCGCGGCACAGTTAATTGGGGATTGTGATTCCTGAAAGTAGGTTTGACAGAAGGAAATTTTCTTGCGAGACACACTTACGCAGGCCCAGCAACCGTCAGCCCGAGCCACAGCATGACTCCGTGCCACATGCAATTCAGAGCAGCGGAAAGCATCATTGCAGCAGCGGCATTAAGAACCCGACACCCCACTGTCAACGCCCTCGGTGTGCCGTTACCATGGTGACCCCAGCCCACCTAACGAGGGGGTGGGGGACTCTAGGGTCTGCTGAGCGGGGTGCTGTGGCTGTGTGACATCATGGAGTCATACGTCCTAGCAGCTTTTTCTCCACTGTCTCCCTCACAGGTGTTATCGGGGTGCAGCGGTTCCCTCTCGCTGCCTCCAGCAGCATCACCAGGAGCCACACAGCCCTCCAGGGCCCCCGCTGTCCTTACCTTCTGTGGATGACGTTAAAGGAAAGGAGGTGATAATGAAATTTGCTCAAACCTTGTGCTTCACTAATAACCAGATTGACTCCAGATCTATTTAAAGCTGAGTGGAGCTTCCATCTGGCACTCAGAATGCATTGTGAGTGACTGCACATGATCAGTTTTACATTTACTGAAAACTGTTGTGGGCGTATTGTACATCTGCAGTCAGAAACAGCTAAAAAACTGGAGCAAATATTGCATTAGAGCTCTTCCGTTGTCTTCCCACTGCTCAAGTGTGACGGGGCAGGCTTTCAGTGCTATGAAGACACAGTTAGTGTCACTTTACTACATTAAGTTGATAGATTTAGCTTCATATTAATCCTTGTCTCTCTTCAGTTCACTCTGGGCATGACACAAATGTATTTACTATGATTCAACTCTGATCTGACCACCCAAGACACCTTTCAGAGATGAACAGAGCTACGCTCCCAGACCGTAGATTACTCATCTTTTCTGTAAAACAGATCGAGGTTGATTCAGGACAAGGCTGAAATGGTTGAGCTAACTACTACTTCCATTTTAAAAGTAAAAAATGACAGAAAGCAGAAAAAAAAATGCCCCTCATAATTTCCCAGAGCTCCACTGATACAGCTTTGAATGCTTAGCTTCGCACAACCAACATTATAGAAAACATGCATTGAGTTCAAAATGATCCAAAAAGCAGCAATTATTCATCAAGGAGCAGCTAGGAACCAGACAATTTGTGTGATCTGTAGCCATAACTTAGAAACGTTCCACTACATAGTATGTTAAATGAAGTATGCCAAAAAATACCAGGATGTTGTTCTACATCTGGTCAGATTTTGCGGAATGCAAGCCAGCATGCTTGTCTGGCCATTCTGACACACAATTTTCTGCGCTGTTAAGTCACTGTGTCTCATGCAAATATAAACAGGCTTGAGCTGCACAACACACTGCAACGGTCAAAGTTTAAGTTGCGATACTATGATGAAGTAGTACGTCCCAGTTGTATGCATACTGCATGTAACAGTGTGTGCTTTGAATGAGCAGCTGTAGCATTTGATTTGAAATGCAGCCATTGTTTGCCACTTTTCTTAACTAACAGCTGATGCTGAATTTTTTTGACTGACAAAGATCTTCGGATAGATACCAGGTTTACCGTTCATCTCGCTCTCACTCTCCTCCATTTATTTCCCCTTGTGCACGAGCGTGAACATGCACAGGTGACGCCAGAACATGGTTGTGTGAATCTGTCTGAGCTACGTTTTTTGTTTCCCTTTTACAGAGTTGTCTTTCAGCGTGCACACAGAACAGACAGCTGGCGGACTGTAAGGAGATATTCACTGAATCTGACAGTAAGTGCACTGCATTAAAACTGCTGACTCAACCTTTGACTACTCCACTATAATAAAAAAGAAACATTAGGATGGTGTTTTATATGGAAGGAATCCTGCAAGCAATCCAACAGTGGCCCTTTGCTATTTCTGTCAAACAGTTTTAGGAAAACCAAGCATGACAGCATCCTATACCAACAATGACAGACCATCATTTAAAAATGACATGACATGACAAACATGAAAGACATAAACGGATGGTAAAGTGCATGCAACGTGCATTTCTCAAACAGGAAAAAGAGACACAAAACACATGTGATTTACAATGAAAATCAAAACGGACACAACAAATGTAAACCAGACCTTGTGGTGTCATCTATAGCTAGTAGTTAGTTTCACATGAGGAAAGGTGTGGAGACCAAGTGGTTCACATCGGGACATGCCACCATGCATACAGAGTTGAGGGCACAAAAGAGAGAGTCACCTCCTCTTCCTGCTCCTCTCTCGTCTCTCTGGGCCAATCAGAAACTCATTCTGCTGGAGGACTGAGAAAGCATGAAGATGGTGGACGGCTCCACAGTAAGGCACGGGCGGGTGGACTGTAGTTATCACGAAAGAGCGGGCGAGTGCAGAGGGCAGAGTCACAACCACACAGGGGCAGGGGTGGAAAAGAAGAGAGGGGAAGGGAGAGGTGACAGTAATGAAGAGGTGGGAAGAAGGAAAGAAAGAAAGAAGGGGGGGGAAGGAACAATGGGGGACGGTGTGAATTGTGATTACGGCGATCCATTAGGGTGCAGTGAGAAAAGAGAAAAGAAGAGAAAAAGCACAGGAGGAAGAAATCTGTCAAAACTTTCACTCATTTTTCCATTCATGGTGAAGCTTGCTACACAGGAAGGTAAGGCTAAGCCACAGGGAACAGGAAGGCAACAGTAAATCCCACTGATGCTTAAAGCTTTTATGGATCTTAATGGTCTTCCTTGATGATTAATAGAGTGGAGTAGATTTGTGGCTCACGCTTATGGTATTGAAATATAAAGTATGAGCTTGGTTCTGCTTACTGTGTCACATTTAAGACATTTTAGCTTGTGAAACGGAACGGTGTTTAACAGTTGATTTTCTTTTAACCCTCTGGATCCCAAAACCGCATGCTGTCTTTACAAAATCTACAAATTTACATCATTTATCAGAATCAGAAACTGTAGAAACAGAAAGAATCATCAGATTGTGACCTTCCCAATAGTTTTTGAACTACTCATCTGTGACTTGTCATGGGTACATGGACTATATCTAAGATTAAAATGAATTAATAAATTAAAAAATAATTAAAAAAAACCTTTTGCTCTAAGCAGCTCCTACAAAAAAACCCAAAATATTCTGCACTTCTAGGCCTAACTCAGAAACTATGAGTGACTTTGCAGCAACAAACAGTCATGTGAAAAAAATTCAGGGACTTTTTGCTAAACTTTGCTGAACTGCAGGCTGTCTACACAAAAGAGATGATGAATTATGAAAGCAAACTCAAAATTTAAGTTAAGAAATATGTATATGATGTATTGTCCCCATTATTTTTCCACTATTGGTGACATCTGTAGGCACTTAGAAAAATGTTGATTTCAGGTTTTTTCCAATTTTGGTAAAATAAATAATTAAAGAAATGTAACTGAATTTTTGTCTTTCTATGATTTGTGGCATTCTAGTTTGTTCTATTGCACAAAAGACATCTTTTAGTTCTCTCTCACTTGTAGTCATAGTTTATCCTGTTTCCACAAAGGTACAGGACTTTATACTGTCGTGAAAAATGAGCCCACAGTGAGTAAAAAATGTTAGAGGAGAAAAAATGCCCATAAAGGGGTTCAGAGGGTTTAAAAAGGGAGATCATTCATTAGTCATTTGTTAATAGCTTTAGCAAAGCATTTAGTTAACACTATTACTATATTACAATTCTAAAAGCTAATTTGGAACCATGACAATTTAAAGCTCCAGTTTCACTGCGGAGTCAATGCCAAGTTCCTACCTGTGCACGCTCGGTGGCTGTGGGACACATGGCCCTGCAGAGGACCTTCTTGATGACATCTGGCAGCAAGCTGACTGTAATAAGGAGGATGATGCTGAGCCAAGCCGGGCCGCTGGACAGCATCTGCATAAACACGTAGTACATCCTCTGGTAGTTCAGGAAGGGCCTGAGCAATAAGAGGAAAAGCAGAAAAGCATTGATTTTCCCCAACATACATTAATCAACATAAACGTTACGAGTTAAAACAGAAGCACGTCATACCAAATGATGCCGCCCCAGAGAAGAGAGAAAATAACATAGAAAAGTAGTGAGCCCCAGATGACAAAGTGATTGATCCAGGTCCAGTGGTGTGTGTCCAAGGCAAGCTGAAAAAAACAGAATATATACATAGTAAACACTAAACCAGTCAATGAGGTCGATGGTTTTTCCTTTCGGCTTTACTGCTGCGCAAACTAAGCACAAGTGTAGTCAATTGTTTACGTAACACAATAGTTAACAACGTGCACGCTGCAAGCTTGTCCACGTATAGAACCGGGAACACATGCCACGGTAATGACCTTACTGAAATGAAGGGATTATGTAATACAATAAGAGGGTTTTCCCCTCATTTTCATTTCCAAACACACGTGATCACACACCTTGAGCGTAACAGTGAACACCAGCACAGTAAAGACGAGAGTCCCAAACGTCCAGTTCCCAAACATCTGCGAGGGGAAAAAAGAGGAAGAAGAAGGTTAGTGGTCACATCAGTCCCACACTCCAGTCGCCCTGCATCCATGGGTTAGTGAGCATCCTATGTTTTTACAGTGCATCTGTGAGCACCCAAAAGGAGGGAAAAAGACACCCTCAAGTGGTAAGAGGTGTTCTGTTTAAAGACTAGCACCCTCTTGGTTTTCTTTTAAGGTTTGTCGCCAATAAACTGGGAATATTTACACTTCATCTCTCATTTCTCTACCTGTCGAAATCCTGGAAGGGTTTAAGCAGACATCAGGAGTGAACAGATGGAATGAGAGGATGACAGAGGGAGGAGGGTGAAGGGATATGGAGATCAAGGCGAAGAAACTGGAGAACTTATGTAATAGCTGCAGCTGGTTGTTGGTACTACTACACCTGTCTTTGCTAGAATTCCTTCATCCATTCCTCCCTTTTCTTTTTGAATAACAGAAAGAGTAGCGAGGTTTTCCTTTTTTTTTTTTTTTAAACCTGCCAGAGCAGTGAAATTAAAACCCAACCAGCCCCAAAAAACTTCCAGCACAAATACACAGACAAACAGATACACGCACAGATGCACAAACACAGTAGACAGAAAAACAAACAGATGTTGGATCTCGATCTGTAGTACGTATTAGTATTAACTGATTCACTACCACAACGAAACACGAGGATAATGTGGGGAAGCATCTAAAGATTTCTACCATGTCAGTGGGGTTGTTAAGATCAGGTACTGTGCAGGATTCAGGGTTTTTTTTTTTTTTTTACAGAGATTAGGGAAATAATGGCACACTAGGAAAAAAACTACACATTCAAATGAAAGTGCATGGATGATGTGAAGTGAGAAAGGATGAAACCGGATGAAACGGTCAAACTGAAAGCATAAACGAGACGACAGGAACTAAAAGAGCGTGAAAGACAGAGAGAGCTGACAGGGAGGGAGACAGGCTTACCATCTGTGTGTTGGTGGTCATAAGCTGAAGAGGAAGGAGAAGAAGAAGGGGAAGGAGGAGAAGAAGAAGAAGAAAAAAGAGGAGCAAAATAAAGAGAGAGGAAGCAGAGAGAAGGAGGGGGAAGAAAAAGAGAAAAGAATCAGGACAAAGGGTAAAATGAATCTCAGGATGTTTCAACTTAAAAAACAGGACCAAAGGCAATCGAAAACAGTTGACATGATACAAATTAACAATACAGAGAAAGATGCTATTGCGTTGTCGATATGAATGGAGATCCAATGTTGCTGACCTACGGTGGGGCCCAAGACAGAAACTTTACTGTTACAGATCCATAACAACAAAAACATGGCCACAGAGTCAACCCACTGCACTTAACTCCTCTCTAATGAGAATCCAATGGAGATGAGTGAGTGTTCGTAAAGACAGCACTTACTTTACATGCTTTATCCTCTCTTTAATTCCCACACAAAATGTGATAACTGTTCTGTTTCTACTCGACTCACAACATGACAGTTCTAACTGCCTGTGCTGACACAGAGACCGGAGGCTCACCTGGCCATTGCTGGTGAATGTGGTGTTGTCAAAGAGGAAATAGGCACCAAAGAAGAAGATAACAGCGTCAAACACACCCAGGCACGTCCAGTAGAGGAAGACAGGCCAGCGGAGGAGGGAGTTCTTTGCAATGTCCCTGAAGAAGACAGAGAGAGACGGGCAGAAAATTTTAGCATCATCATCATCAACATACAAATACACAAACGAAATATTTGCATATCTTCTTGTGACCTCACCTGTACAAGGAGGGCTCTCTCTTTAGTGTCTCCATGGTGACGTGCTGCTCGACCAGGCTGTACAGGAGGATGGGGAGGGAGGTGAAGCTGATGTTGTACAGCGTCAAATACGCGGTGTCGTACAGAGGCTGCAGGAGGAACGCAACACAGACAGCGTCAGACATCTGTAACTGAAAGGTCGCCTTAAAATGTACACCTGCATTCATCAAATTCTTTGAAGGGAACAACCTAAAAGCACAGCTGATAGATCCAGCACACATGGGTTTTTAGCTCCTGACAAATATTTGTCTAATATTAATTCTTCTCAATGTTCTGTATTAGTCTCAAGGGCCAAATGCTCCACTACGTTCACAAACTATGTCTGTCAGTTATTTGGAGGCTGTGCAGGTACAGTTAATTGGGTTGATCAGAGCTTTGTAGCTGCAAATGGCTGCTAGATAGATTAAAGCTGAGTCTGTGCACCAAAAAACAGAGCAAAGAGGTAAAAAAAAAAAAAAAACACTTCACAGAGCCGAAGGGAAAAACAGAATCAGGCTATAATTCCTTGATTTGACTTTCATATGAACATTAATTACTATATGAAGCTACTGTCTGAACAAATATTCAGTGTACACACTGCATTACATGCTTGCATACTAACTCTGACACAGTGTAAAGTACTTACCTGCTGGGAAAACCCACAGAAGAATTGATACAGGAACTGAGGAAAGATGAAGCATACATTCTGGAAAGATTTAAGAGGGGAGAAAAAAAAAACAAGTGGAGAAAGTGATAAGCTTGTGACAAGTACAAGTGAAGAGATTTGAAGAAATCTAAAAATGCTACTATCTACACATTTCTGTTTATGCAGAGATTGTGCGCTATAAGCTCACTGAGTGGGCCGCACAGAGCTGGCCTGCCAAAAAAGAAAAAAAAGAAAAAAAAATGAATCAGTTGGCAGGGCACTGCTCGCTATGGAAGCCGCCCACACTGATCATCGCGGCCATGAATCCAGGAGAATGTTGCACCAGGGATTCATGAATCCAGTAATCTGTCAGAGTAGCTGCAAAATCTGTGTCTTTGTAACTCAGTGTTTCAGTGGGAATTACGATAACGTGATTAAAATGTGTGAGCCACTGGAGTACGCGAGGCATTCGTCAAGTACCTTGTAGAAGAAATATTGAACAAGCTCAGCTATTCGGATGTAGTAGTAGTGGCCGTGAACAAGTAGCATCTTCTTCAAGTGTTTAAACTTCGGGATGGCATAGTCGCTATTTCTTGCTGCCTGTCGGCCTTCTTTACCCATGATGCCTGAGGAAACAAAGGACAAGCTGATGTATTTACTCCTGCAATGATTTTCTGATTATCTAAACACAGATTTTTAGTTTTAGTTTTTTTACAGAGGGGTTTTAAGGGATTATTGGGGGGGGAAAGATTAATCAGATTTGTTTCACTCTCAAATATCAGCACAGGCTATAAAAATCAAGCTGGGCACTAACAGAAACAGTTGATGGATATTTAAGCAATTCAACTATTGATTACGGTGGTAAAATGAACTCACCAATGCCCACATGTGCTTCCAAGATCATGCTGACATCATTAGCTCCATCACCAATGGCGAGGGTTATGGGGTGCTCCTTGGAAGCTTTAATTAGCTTTACAATCTGCAGAAACAAAAGCATTGCAATCAGTGCCACTGTGTCATTTAGGAAGGTGCTTGGAGTATATATTGCGAAAAAAAGGACGGCAGGTTTGTCACCTGTGCTTTCTGCAACGGCGCCATGCGACAGCAGAGCACAGCGCTACAGTTGCGACAGATTTCTAGAAAGATCTCCCTGTAGTTGCTGTGACCTGCACCCTCCTGGTTGGGCTTTAACACTGCAGACAGAGTCGCCCCATCGATGATGAGACCAAAGTCGAGGCAGTCTACTGACAACCTGGAGAAACATGGCACACACTCATGAACAGGGAGATTTATCTACATGACCACCAGACCAGAATTCAAGTGTGCACATTTTGTACATGTGGGGCTCCAGAGATACAGATGAGCAGGTGCGTTATCTCATACCCAGAAATAGAGCGTTGTCTGAGAACGGTCCTGTTTAGCTCGAACAGAACATCGTGCAGACTCTGCTCCTCTGTTCGCTTCTTGGTCAGCTCCAGGATCTGGGTGCTGCGACGGAACAGCTTGCTTGCGTAGCAGGTCGCTGCCGCCGTCTCCATCTTGTCCCCCGTCAGGACCCAAACTTTCATCCCTGCCTTGTGCAGTGACTCGATGGTGTCTGCAGCTTTCTCCTGCAGCCTGCGCATCAATAAGTCGATAAGAGTCTCAGCCTCAGTTGGGGTAGGTTGAAGCATTCATCAAAGCTTCAATCAATCCATTACCAAGTGGTGATAACTTATCAATGCATGACCACCCCCGTCCTTCCCCACCAGCAGTTTATCTATTAGGAAATTAAACTGTCATGCAGTTGATCAATCAGTTAGGGTCAATACTGAAGTCAGAGCACTAAAATATCTTATATTACCACACGGTGGAGAATAAAAGTAAAAAGTGAAATAAAAAAGGCACTGCATCATTAATAGTAGGTCACAGGATCTTTTTTGCCCCGTGAGTCATGACAATACTTTGAAGACAATACTTTGAAGGCAGCTTAATGATTCATTAATCTTCCCTTCTGTCCCCCTGCTGCTGCACTGTTTCTAAATCTTTCCCCTCCCCTCCACTCTCTCTCTCTTTCTCTCTCTACATCGACCAACCTGTCCTCCACTGCTGTGGCGCCCAAAAGGACAAAGTCCCTCTCGATGATGTCATAGGCCTGCGCCAGCCTCTGCTCCCTGTCCTGCAGGGCCAGCTTGGCTTCATTCAGGTGATAACACGCTTCTGCATATTCGGACTCTGTCAACCTTCGATAGGCGACGCACAGAGTCCGCAGCCCCTCCTGGTGATACAGAGAAGATAGAGTGAGATTAATACATCTGTGGCTTCAATGCCACCACAGTAGATGCCATCTGACATCATGTGATCCAAAGAGAGGCACAACAATGTGAGACAATGACAATACCAATATTTTTATCCACTGCTACTTTCAGGCAGTACAACAAGCTCACAACACCATCATGCTGTTCCATCATGAAGATGTTACAGTGGACATGTTAACAAAAAATAGATTTTTAAACGCATCCGGCAGATACGGAGCAGCATTAGCATTCATTTGCAGTTGCGCTTGTGTAAACCGGATCAATGTAAGGCCAATATTCACTCCTGAGGGAAATATCTGGTTCTTTAACCACTGCATGCTCCACTGTCTTCACCCAGTAGCTGCTAACTTTAACCGCAAGTACTTTTGGTCCTGGACACTTTGCATATAGTCACGTGCTTTGGCTGGAAACTAGGTGGCGTAGGATATAAGACAGCAAAGTGTTGAGTTGTAAAAATCGAAACAATCAGCTGAAAGATGCTAAAACTCTGAGGGGACCTGCAGAGTTGTATTATATTCCTCTGTGTAAATATGTTTGCCTTTTTGCACTGCATAAAAGACTTCTTATGCATTGCTAATAAATAAAAATAAATAAAAAAGTATTGATTTTCTTTACGCCACTGATTTTGAGTGAGATTTAACCCCAAATGTCATCTTTGTAAGTTTCAATGTTTTGATAAATTTAGAAGCTTTTGATTGACTGAGCCTCTTTTTCAAACCTTGTATTATTGATTTTTTTACATGAGGCCATAGCTAAGGATGCATTACTGACCTAAAGCTATGAAACGTACCACTGAATGATATTTATGCCAAAACTGGCCTAATGCAATGTAGCATAAAAGCCAACATATATCAGTGTTGGTCAAACTGTCCACTTACTACAGCGTTCTGTTCCACCCGGGCTTTCACTTGTTCCACCTTTCCGGACACCACCCGCGGAAAAATGGAGGAGTCAGCACCCTTACAGAACAGCAGGTAGTCCCCTGAGAGCCCACAAACAAACAAGCACATTTAATCAAACTGCAATAACAGGCGACTATCTGATCACGGATGTAAAAACTGCATTGACTTAGTGTTGTGTCTGAGGACGTCTTACCTGAGCTTGACTTGACTATGACACTCATTCTCCTCCTGACAGAGTCAAAGTTCAGGACATGAAGCAGCTCAAACCTGCAGGGCAGCGACAGCATAAAAATGTTCTTTTTTTGTTAATTTTTACATTTCCATTTATCTATTAACCTTCCTTAAGAGTCTTGAAAATGAGGGACAATCTGTCAAACTTAAGCCTCAGTTCTAGATGCAGTGTCCTTTCTCAACCCACAGACTTACTATCCTTAGTAATATTGCCAAAATTATACCATCTATCAGAGCATGAAACTGTAAAAACGGAAAAAAATTGTTGGATTTTCAACTTTCTAACAGCGTGTAAACTAGTCATCTGTGATGTACCATTCTGTTGGAATAATTATTCAAATCTTGACTTTAAATCCTGATAATTCATTAAAATCAATTAATTCAAAATGTCACATTTTTAAAAAAAAAATCACTAGAACACAACTCTTTGCACAAACCAGATTCTGTAAAAAACAAAAAATTCTGCACTTCCCAGCACTACTGACAAGCTAAAGGGACTCAACTGCAACCAACAGTCACATGACAAAAATTCAAGGATTTTTGAAGTGAACTTGGCTGAACTGCAGGCTGTGTTTACATCGAGCACAGAGGAGACAAGTGTGGAAACAAATCAAAAATGTACACACACAGTATCTTTAGTAGTACGAGTCACCTTCTTGTTTTTATAATATTGGCACGTGAAAAAATGTTGTAGATGTTAATTCTTTTTTTTAATTATTATTTCTGCAAAATGAATAATTAAAGAAATTAAACTTTTGGGTTGTTTTTTTCTATGGTTTATGATATTATAACTGCTTCATACTGCACAACATGTTTGAGTTCTCTCTACTTCTAGCCATGGTTGTGTTGCTTCCATAGGTGTGCAGGACTTTATATTGCAGTAAATAATGAACCCACAGTGACTAACATGTGACAGCAACAAAAGCCCAGCCCAGAAACTGTTTGGAGTTCAGAGAGTTAAGTGTACGAATGTGAGATCTCCAAACGTAATGATTTTGTTCAGTGCAAACTCCAGTTTATTTTTCTGTCTAATTTAAAGTCTGCTCTGTGTGTGGGTGGGTGAGCGAGGTGGGAAACAATGCATTATCAAAAACAAAAAGCAAACAAGTATTCGTGGTTTGAGGTGCCTGTTTGGCAAATATTGACTTTAAATGACACTCATCATTTATTAGCACTTGCTTTTTCTATTTAATGGTATAGTCTCTTTTCTGAGAAATGTAGATTATTTTCAGACTTCCTAACTTGTTATCTGTTTGTATGGTGAATCACTACACTGACAGATATTTGAGATGTAAATTAAGTATATTGTTTGCTGGTCTGGCAGTTTGTTGCAGAGGCCCAAAGAATTGTAGATTCCTTATAAAGGGTGAAAACAGTAAGTGTGGGTATATTCTACAACATTTTTCCTTCCCATTGCCTCTGAAGTAAGTCTGAACAACTGCTGAATGCCCCCCCACCCTCTCTCCAGCTCCACTGCTTCCTTAAAATAGCTCACTATTGACAGGCCACTGCAGAGAGTGATGGAGAGAGAGGGCGGCTACACGAACACATCCTGCGGATCAAAACATTAGACACTTTCCACAAAACCACTCTCTGATGGAATCTTGCCACCTTTCACTCTTCCCGATCAGTTGGAGCGTTTTGATCCAAGTGCGCAGTTTCTAAAAACAACCCCTCTGCCCACTCTTCTGTGGTTGTAGTGCTTTTTTTTTGTAGCCTCCACTGAGCATGAAACACAACCCGAGAGCTGTTTGCCTTCCAGACAGCTGATGTATGACCACACCTCCATCAGCTGAATTACTCCCACAGTTTGTGGTGTAACCACAGCAGACACTCGGGGTAGACTAACCTTTCGATCTCGTCATCTTTGTTGAGGATCTCCATGTAGTTGTCTTTCAGTCTCAGGTAGGTGTAACCCAGCCTGGCAACAAGAGTGAAGGGAAAAGGATTCATTACAAGTTTATTACTACTGTTACTCACTTGTGTCTCATTTGGAGAGGCTAAACGTGTTCTGATGCATTTAACGCAACCGGAGCTCACATGTGCAAACAGGACAGTACTTCTGTCCTGTGACAGCAATATATGGGTGCAACATGCTTGTTTGATGTATCCACAGCTGCGCTAAGAGTGGAAATAGCAAAAGTAGTAAGACTGTACTGATGCTACTTCACATATTGGTTAAAAAGGTGAGATCGAATCCAGAAAGTCCAGTTTGTGTAATAAATCAGTAATTTTTTCAAGCTAATCAGTAAACATGGCACAGTAGTTATACAACAAGGAAGGATTGTACAAATTTGAAAAAAGTTCATTTGACGCTGGAGTTTCGAAGTGTTCTTTCAGGGATGTGCCTATTTGCTTTGCCACAATTTGTATTGCCAGATTGTAGTGCAGCAAAACTTGAGCCAGGACCAATTTTTTTATTGGATGACCTTGCTTTTTGTTTTCTTTTAGCCAGCACCAGGACCCCCGCGGCGGTGTTCTCACTGACATCAATGTTTCTGACACAGAACTAATAACAGTCTGAACCCAGTATTACTACATGTGCTGGGCTGAATTCAAGAACATAATCAGTTTTTCTGCCAACTGCTGGGACACATTTTTTCCATGCATTGGCTCTCTTGTCACATTGGATTTAAAACGAAATAATCACTGTAAGGTTATCTGTCTGTGCGACAATTACACTTTCAACTGTGTTTGCAGGCACACTGGTTTAACAGCGTTCGACTTGCATCACTTTTTATATGACTTTCCCTAATTTTAGAACTCTGATGCTGGATATGGTTTTGTTTTTTTTTGTTTTTTTTGCCATTTTCGCCATTATTAGACAGGAGCAGTTCAGACAGACAGGAAATGTGGCGAAAGATGTGCAGTAAGGGTCCAGCTAGTTGAAAATCAAACCAAAGAATAACTGCTGATGGCATTCGCAACCTTGTAGTATACAACCTAACCACTCCTCAAAAGGAACTCAAGTCTTTTGTGGCCAGAAATCAAAGTGTTGTTGACTCACTAAGTCAACCTCCTGACATCAGTGTGACCAGACTGGAGGCAAACATCCCCAAAACAACCAAAAAAAAAAGCCTGGGTGAAGTTTTGGCTACTGTGTGTGTGACTTCAGACAGTGATGGACTGCACAGTATTTCCCAGCAAATATTAAATATGACATTAATTTAACCACATCTCCTGAAAAAAAAAGGAGACTATAAAAATAAAAAGAGCTACAATTCTTACACAGTCAATCAAACTGACACCGAAAGTCAGAACTTATTGCCTTTCAAATCTAATCCATTAGAGGACGGAGGCAATGCAACAAAAAGAGTCGCCACCTTACTACTTAGCGATTTGTGATTTAGTGAATTTACCTTTTCATTCCCTCCACCAAAGCCACCTCATCAGGCGAGGAGGAGATGTAAAAGGAGGTGGGCCTGCCCTGATGGATGCCCCTCTTGATGCCATCCACCGTCTCCTCCTCCTTCACCTGCACCGTGTGGCACAGACACAGCGCTCGGAAAAACAGATCCTCGTGTTCCTACGGACACAAATAAATACGCAGCATTCATTACAACACTTCTCAATTTCATCCGGGAGACAGGTTCAAAGGTGCATAGTTGAAACACGAGTGAAGAACTAGCCCTCGCCACTTTATGAAACACGACTGGTTCTGTTCAGTTGCTGCTGTGGTGTTTTTTTTTCACTATATGTCTCTAAAAAATGTAGCAATAACGCAGGAAATCTTTTCTGCACATTTAAGCCTTGGCAGTGAGCACTCCTCTCTCTTGCTCTAGTCATCTGTGGTGACTACTGCTGCTCTTGCTGACTACACAGTTTTTCTTTTATTAAATCTAAACTAATCTTTGTTGCCGCCGCCATAAATGCAAGGCTCATCACTTTTCTGTGTACCAGAGGACTTTTTTTTTGCTCCCTGTAAGACAAAGCAAACACTTGGGCTTTGCAAAGAAAATGATGAAGTTTTCATGAAGTGGATATTGGCTGTATAAGTACTGTGTGTGCCAGCAACTAAAATGAGAAAATAAATGACATTTATTCATATCAAACTGTCAATTATTATTACTTTAACATTCATTCTTCCTAAAAAAATATTCCTAATTTGTCAGGTAAAATCTTATTTGATAGTAGAGTTCACAAAGCCAAGTTTCTACTCAGGCTGTTTATTTTGCAAAACACACACACACTTACTCTCCTATATCCTCCAGGTGAAGAATCAATCATGTCTATACTGGAGGCCGCACTGAGGATTTGGCCGTTGCAGATTGCATGTGGGATGTAGACGTTCCCATCCACGCAGCACTCGATAAACTCCATGTTGTTCTCAGTCAGCGTGCCGGTCTTATCAGTAAACACATACTCCACCTGGGAGGGAGGAAAAAAGGGAAGAGTACAGCGAGGGCACGTCAACATGAGGTTTAAAACCACGTAATGTATGCAAAGGCATGCGTGCCGATGTACCTGTCCCAGCTCTTCGTTCAGGTCGGACGTGTTCACCTGAGCGCCCTCTCCCAGCTCCTCGTCAAACATCTCCTCATCCCACGTGATGAAATACGAGCCAAGAAATTTCTGCATCTCCACCGTTACGTACATAGACACCGGGATGATGTAGTTAAATAAGACCATGAAGGCCAGGAAGTCGGTGAAGGCTCGGATCACCTGATATAGGAAGGAAAAGACAGCTACGTTTTAGAGAAATTACATTAAAGGCTTGGTGTCCAGATTTTTGAGGATTATAAACGGACCACGTGGCGCTGGCGCTCGTTCTCAGTCCTGTGGTTGTACCAGGGCTCGTCTCGGTCAGGAGACCACTGCCAGGCGTACTTTAGAACAGTGTTGATGACCGCTTTACTGATCAGGATGCACAGATACACTATCAGAAAGGCGTTCATCGACCTGCAGAGAGAAGGGCAAAGGAGCGGTCGGGATCACAGGTTAGGAAATTAACTAATCCACAAAGGAGCTCTGAATCATCCACTGAGAGGAGTCGGGGCATTAATCATACTTTTCTACAGCAGAGCGCTTCTGAGATTTCGACTGGTAGTTAAGTGCCATCTTGGTCTCCATGCCGGTGTAGACTGCAACAGCTGAGAGGAGAGAATACATTGAGTTGCAAAGACGAAAACTGTTGTCAGTCATTACGACACTGACGAGACATTTAACAGACTGAATCCACATGACAATACCATAAATATGTTGCGTGTTCTTCAGTGTGGCTCCTCTAAGAAGCAAGTTCTCAGCCCCAAGTGGTCTGCAAGAACAAAACAGATAAAGGAGATGGTTTTTCAGAAAACAGCATAAAAGGCATTTAAATAATCTGATTTAAAAAAAAGTTGGCCTCGTCATAAAATCTACAGCCAAGAACCAAACAAGATCTATTTAAACCTATTCAGGACTTTCATGTTGCCATATGTAGAAGGTCTTTGGGGTTCCATTGGACCCCAAGAAAGAATATGTGCAAAATATTTGTTGGTATTCATTATAGACTTTTATACTATGTTAAATACATGTTCTGATAAGTCAACGTATTTTTGGTTACAAATGCATGACAAATGTCTCTGTTTTTATATTTTAAAAAAAAAATCTTCAAAAATAAATAACAATACCTGTCACCTCAACCAAATGGCCTGGGGTATAAAGGACCCCAAAAGTCCTGAACAGGGTTAAGAAAGTACTTGTAACCACAAAAACCGGCACACCCACCTAGCTACAGGCTCTTCTTTGTCCTTGTAAATGTTGATGCGTCCCACAAATCTGACAGAAAAAAGTCACAGCGAAATCAAATCAAGACGTGCGCAGCGATAAGGTTAGATCTTATAAAAGGTGCATCAGTGAGTACGTGTCAACTCACTTGTAGAGGTCAGGCTGCGGTTGTTCACATTCAATAGTGGCATGTAGCGAATCCACCTCCTGCTCTGTTCTAAAGGCCATGGTATCTGGTACAGCATAATAGGTCTGAGGATGAAAGGTGGAGAAAGGGAGGAAGAAGAAGAAGAAGACAACAGAGGAAAATGTCACCCAGAGCCACTAATGAGAACAGGGTTCATTTGACTCCTAAGCCTCAGCAGGTTTTCTAAATGACCGGGGGGAATCGGGAAGGTGGGAGATGAGCTGTTACAGAACGCTCCCTGGGTCAGCGGGGGACGGCGTGATGGGATGGTGAGCACATCAGGGGTTTGCCCCCGAGGGCATGTATAAGTAGGATGGACTGAGAACTCCACGCTACACTGTGGGCAATAAGTGTGTGTGTGTGTGTGTGTGTGTGTGTGTGTGTGTGCGCTCAGCCATGCATAAGATTGTGTGAGTGACATCAATGAACATCGGAGAAAAATCATCATTATGCATTAGTGAGTGTATGTGTGCATTTGTTGATTGAAAAGGGTAGAGCTGCAACTAATGACAGTTTTTATTAATAATTTAATCTTCTTATAATATTTTATTATATTTATATATTTTATATTATATTATTTTTTTCTTAACTGTTGTGCTAGAACATGTCAGAAATTAGAGGAAAAAAGCACCTTATAGTCTCCGAAGTCACAGTCTTTTAAAATTATTTGCTTTGTCTGAGCAACAGTCCAAAATCTAAATACATTTGGTTATCTATTCCTATTTAATTGTTTTTAAAAAGCATTAAATATTCACATTTGAGCACCAAAACTAGGAGGTGTTTCATATTTTTGCTTAAACAATGACCTGAATGTCAAAATAGTGACTAATTATCTGTTAAACAACAAATCAATTATTCCGCCTTTTTAATTATGATGTGCAATATTATTCAAAACCATATAAAAACTGCAACAAACATCAAAGACATTCTGTTTCTAAATGATGGCACTATAAATGGTCTCAAATTGTAAATAAGTACGATTTTAGAAACAACATTGAAATCAGTTATTTTAACTGCAAAATCTAATTGTGTATGCTTTTGAGAGGATTATAAAATAATTAGCGTATTTCTCTAACTTCAGTCACCTTCCTCTATGTTGTCATATTACATACTAACAATAGGCAACCACACACGTAAAGATTTTCTATCTGCAGTATATTATGTTTGCAATCTAGTGCTTGGAAACATCCATCCATCCATCCATTATCTATACATCGCTTAATCCTCACGAGGGTCACGGGGGGTTGGAGTCTATCCCAGCTGACTTAGGGCGAAGGCAGGACAGGTCGCCAGTCTATCACAGGGCTACACTTAGAGACAGACAACCAAGAACACTCACATTCATACCTACGGACAATTTAGAATCACCAATTAACCTCAACATGTTTTTGGACTGTGTGGGAGGAAACCGGAGAACCACACTGCACGGGGAGAACATGCAAACTCCATGCAGAAAGATCCCAGTGGGGCCACGCAAACCGGCGACTTTCTTGCTGCGAGGCAACAGTGCTAACCAACTGCGCCACCTTGCAGCCCTGCCTGGAAACAGTCATGATATTTTCTGTCCTTTTGTTGTTGTAGCAGAGAGATTTTTCAAACAAAATTTCAGTGCAAAGAAAAACAAACAAACAAAAAAAGCAGCCAGTAATACTATTATAATATTACATAATCTGTATTGTTCTGTGTGAGTAGGCATGCTTTGTCTGATTTCAAAAGGGGTTCTATTTGTGGGATTTCAGTACTTCTGAAGGCCTTAAATCCAGCTGACTCATCTCCCAGAGTTTTAAGGACGCATGTAAATCGAGGCTTTTTTTTGTGATTAAACGTGATATTTTTAAAATAGGAGATGTCCTGGCACCTTGTGACTCGACTCCCCGTCCAGGCTGGCGGTGGTGACGTAGCAGGTCCCATCATGGCGGCTGGAGGAGAGAAGGATGAGGTCACAGGGGAAAGTCTCGTCCTCCCTCACCACGACGATGTCCCCCACCTGATAAAATGGGACAGACACACCCCATGGTGGCTTTCACATCAATAATAAATGAAGTCTTTTTTTTTTTTTCTTCACATAAACACAGAGAGTAAAAGACAAACAGAGAGACCTGCGGGTAATCATCTGCTCATCCTTTACCATTCCTTTTTTTTTTTTTCTTTTTTTCAAAGGATTGAGAAGTTGCATAACGGATTATGCGAGCAGAGCAGCTTAAACTCTGATAAATCCCATCTCCACGGTGACCATACACATGACACACGCTCTCTGATTTTGCATGATTAATGTATTCATCATTATTCCTGCTCCCAATTCACACAGTAATCCTCTCTGTTTGATCTGTGGTGGTGAGAAACCTTGGTGCAAGAAACACCGGAAGAAAAGCGAGGCAGACGGAAAGGACTAAGGAAAAGAGGACAGGGACAGTGATAGACAGAAGGAGTATTTTTATGCACGTGGATTTGAAATGTCTTCCACAACCGGTTATATTTGGGGTAAACTACCCGTGCTCTGCATCCTTTACGGTTTGGCAGCTTTTCTGAAGCTGTATTCCGAGCTGACCCTTCAACATCCCACACAGTCTCCGCACTCTCAACAAGAAGAGCAGACGCAGCAGAAATGAGATGTACCAGCACCCATTACATACCTGCCAACACAACGGTGAAACAAGTCTGAAATACAGCATACCGTATCTATAGATCTACACTGGAGGCAATGAGCTAGACACTCAAATTATGCACAGTTTTCATTCACGCTTGGGTGACATGGGAGAGATTTCTGCTGAGCAGCGTGCCAGCTAAGCAATGCTGTTTTGTTTTTCACAGAAATCTTGACATTCACCCCGACATCTGCTGTCACGACTGTAAATAAGACGAAACAAAATGAGTGAGTGTCTTATTTCATCGACTCTCTCCATCACCTTGAAAATTAGCGCTGTTGGAGATGTTTATGCTTAGAGTAGAATCTTTAATGGTGACCGCAAACAACTTCTCACCTGTTAATAATACAACAAGTACCGTATGTTTTATTGTATTTTGTGGACATTTTTTTAATGATTTTCTTTAGGAAATTGATTAAATAAACATCAACTACAGAGTTCTGACAGCTCAAATTCTTGTAGGATGTCTGTGTAGATTCATGGTAATCGTAAGAGCTTCAGTAAAAGGCAACTGGATTTCTCTTTCTGGTTTTTAAAGATGTTTCACCTCATTCGAGAGGCTTCTTCACTTCTAACTGAGTGATGGTGAGTCCTAGATATATGTCACAGTAACTCCCAATTCACACAGCTAATAGGCCATAAATAGCTCAAACCTGACATACCTTGAGGTGTGAATGTTGCTAGAACAGCGTTGATTCAAGACTGTATTATAAGTAGCAGATAAGTGGTGTCATAGAGCCCATCTTTGTACAATGAATGCACATTTTTTCTTTTAGCAACAAATCCCATTAAAGGTCCACAAGTATTGGCCAAAGCCTAGCTTAAATTATTGATTTGTATGATTGATTGTTCATTGTTAACCAAAAACTACAGAAAACATGTACATAAGCCACCACTTTGCATTGATCACATGTTCCTTCACTGTAATAAAAGTCTGGTTTCCTCCATGCCGGTCCCATGTTTACTGCCCTGCTGTCGTAAATGTTTCAAACAGTCCCCAACAAATGTGACATTTACTGCACTTTGAGTAATGTCTAATAAAACTGATTTAAAATTGCTCCACTTGGCAACACCAGTGACTACTAAGTGCGTTTTAGAAGTACAGCTTCCAGAGTTGCGTTACAAATGACACGTGAACTTAACACTGGGAAGCAAACGTGCCTGGAGCAGCTCATCTGTCAAAAAAAAAAAAAAAGAACCAGAGCAACTTGCGGATCAGATTTCAGTCAACCCAAACAAAATGCGGGCTGAGAGGATTCCTCGGGGGACGTTTTAATGAAGAAGACTTAAGAGGGCAATCAGCAGTTTCATCATCATCAGCTGTCTGTATTACACGAAATCCTGCGTGCCAGTTTGAACTGGACATGAGACGGACAGACTCGAGTCAGTAACAATGCCCTGAGAAAAACTGCACCCGTGAAGAGGATCAGCGCCGGGTTTAAGATGATAAAAATCATTTTCAAAAAAGAGGCCCCATGAGCCACACTACCAAACTGCGGTCTGCAGTTGCATCAGAGTGACATAAGAGAACATCAAAGGATGACGACAGGAATATCTTCACTTATGAAACACATCAATCCTGTTCATCCTCTAAGGGGCTCTTGTGTGGTTGCACCAGGGGATGATCTACTACAGTTTCAGGGCAATTAATTGGTGGGAAAAAAAAACAAGAGAGCGCAGGAGAGGCAGTAAAACAAAGTTAGAGAGGACTGCAGAGAGGAAGGAGAAAGGAGGGAGCGAGAGCGACAGTTACAGAAAAAGCCAGCTATGCAGCACTACAGCAGTGTTGCTTTGTGGCCTCAGGTGCTATACTGCATCTAATGAGGCCATTCTTACCCGTAGCTTGTGACTCTGTGTCCTCACCACCTTCCCCTGCTGCACCACGTCCACCGGACACTCGTTTATAGAGCAGTCTGCTTTGTGTCTGAGCCAGTCCTCGTAGCCCTGAGAGAGATGCGGCGAGGGGGGTTTGCAGCAAGAGAGAAATAGAAAACAAGATTGTAAGGGGGCAAGGAGGAGAGAGTAAATGTGTTTGTTGGCAGCAGGGAAACGGAGAATATAGATCATTGTGCGGAGAGAAATTGGGGCCAGAGCGTAGCATGAGATCAAGACAGAGCGGGGGGAAGAGGTGAAAGTCATACTCTGTAATTAATTAGCGTTGTGCTCCCTACGCTTAGTGACCTGTTTCCTGGATTTCTAGCTAACGTGTCATGTTTTAGATTTATGCCCCGGTAAAGCTCAAGCTTCCTTAGCCAGAACCGCTCCATCTATCACTGATAGTACCCAATCCCTCAGTACGGTGGGGGGGGGACACAGTAGAGAGGATGCATCTCCCAGGGGCATGGGATCCTCGGCTAGAGTGATTAACAGAGGAGACCATTCATTATCATATTTCTCACATCACCAGACATATTCAATGGCATGTCCTTTCGCTGGGAGAGGAATGTGTATATACAGATAATAGAGCAGCCGATTGGTAGAGAGAGAGAGAGTGTGTGTGTGTGTGTGTGTGTGCGCCTGAAAGTTGGTGTGCAAAGAGGATCGTTGTGGGCAATATTTCCCGGAAGCATATTTGTGTGTGTCCTACCTGTTTTATGGCGGTGACAGTGATAACAAAGAAGAGGGGCAGGCCGCTGGTGACTGGGCTGGTGGGGGTGTCGATGATAAGCTGCAAGGAAGAGGAACAGTGGGAGGAAGATGTAGAGTAAGAGAGGGGGGGAGGGAGAAGAGGGGACAAAAGGAAAAGGAGAAGAGGGAGAGGATGCCAAACGCAACACTGAGTTTGGAAGTGCAGCAGGAAAAAGCACCAGACTTGCAAAAACGAAAGTATCCTCGTATTCAAATCGACTTCTATTGAAGCAAAAATCCATTCTGGGTGAGTTATAATCAACAGATGTGATGTTTTTTGTTTTTACATTTACACATGCTGACATTTTTAAAAGCTACAAATGCAGAGAGCAACATAGCAAAGAAATACTTTCTCAGGTGACAAAAAGTAAAAAGGGTACAAACGCTGGTGCTGTGCCCAGTTTGTCCCATTAACAGGGTGCAGTATTTCACACGCTGCTGATAAAACACACAGAACACAGAGACTCAAGCTGCCGCTGTGCTGCATTCTGGTCTATTAGAGCAGCTGCTGGTAAAGACATTACAGGAAACAGAAAAGGATGCAGCGTCTCCTCTTCTATCAGGAGTTTGTCCTTGCATGTGATTTAGACAGGTGCTGAACAGTCATAACACGAATGATTTCAGGATGTTGTCTGGTGTTGGTAACTCTCATTGAAGTTGCTTTAAAGAGGTGCAGAATTTAACTGCTGGACTCTTATTTTGAAACAAGGCAACAATGAGATAAAACACACATGATAAAGAGGCAGAACTTTTTATGCAAGTTGAGTTGTTTTAAGGTAACTGAGCAAAAGTAATGTACAACATCAGGATCATGAAATAGCTACAACGTGTTTTCACATCCAGCTCATATGAATTAAATGATTTTCAAAGCTCCCACAACACAGTTTTTTTTTTATTTACAGGCTCATGCACTTAAATTCTATGAGAAACTATTAACAAGTAAGTCCTGACTTCTAAAATGCACCACAACTTCTGAATGAGCCACTATTCATTATTCTAGTCAAGTAAAGTAACAAAATTACATACTGTGTCAAAGCGTTTTCATTCGGTTTCCTGGCTTTACAGATTCAATACAGAGTTAAAAACTTTGTTCCAGCTAATTTTCAAAATTCTTACATGTTTGCAGGTTTGAGTTTCAGAACTTTTCAGTATTTTGAGGCACTGTTGTCACATTCTTGAAATATCATCAGGCATCTAATTGACACTGTTGTGTCAGATAAGTATGAAAAACTAACATCTACTCTGCAAATATCTGAGGCAGTTTAACTTAATGTTAGAAAATGTGACTCCGAAATGCAATTTGTCTTCAGCAGTTTGTGAGGCTTAAAGATGTTTCTGCACAAATGACAGCTGGGAGAACGTTTCCTTCAAGCTTCAAACACAAAGACAGATGACAAACAACGGCTGCTGCTGCTCACCTGGACCAAAAATATGACCAAGAAGTAGAAGTTAGCGATTCTCCTGAATTGCTCAAACAGGTTCTTGGGAATGAAGTTCCAGAAGGTGTACTGTGGAGCAGAGTGACAGCAAAATTACTATCAAGACACATAAGAACAGAAAGGGAAACAATGGCACATCACAGCAGTCCCTCTGGCAAGAGGAACTGTGATAAACGGCTTGACAAACACAAGGAAAGTGAAGTGTGTCATCCTTAAAAACATGGCGACAAAAGCGATTACATGGTTGTCTGAATATGTAAGAAAAGAAAAGCGCGATGATGAACAGTGTTGTGGCACTGACTCACGGGCTGGAGCTTGCTCACCTTGGAGGAGACAATGCGGTTGTCGGGATAACGCTGAGGGATGTAGGCCTCAGCTCCCGGAGGGGGTTCTTTATGTCCGATATACACCGTCCGACTGTCCACCCAGTTCTCCTCCCCCACACACTGATGAAGACAGAGAAGATATATGGATATAAATAGCGATACATGTAGACAGGATAAAAACGGGGTTAAACAACACAGAATTCACTCACAATTCACAACCTACATGTTAGAATTTCGCTTATATTCTTCTAAGCACACTGATTTAATGAAATGCTCATGTCATACAACTTATTGTTATGCCAAAACCTCCTAAAAATTATAATTTATTATGTGCATAAAGGCACAGTATGCACTTTGTATGATCCACTGTATACAACTACAGTTTAGTATTCATTATTTGATGGTGCTTTTTTAGCACAATAGGCCTAACACACTAACTTTTAACTGGATATAGAAGCTGGCATATTGGTCCTATTACCAACAATACTTTATAAATCAAAATTAATCACAAGATTGGTTTGATAAACAATCAATTATTTAACCCTTTAAACCTCAAAACCCACCAGCGGGCTTAAAAGGCATATTATCCAAAAAATAAAAAATAAAAATAAAAAGAAGAAGCCAAAATGACACTACTTAAAGGAGCCAGAAACTGTAAAATCATACATATTGGTCATGTTTTCAACTTTCTGAAAGTTGTTGAACTACTCATCTGAGATGTGCAACTTTGTTGAGAAAATGATGCAAATCTAAGCTTAAAATCTTGATATTTCATCACTTTGTTCTACATGTTTCATTCAAAAAAATTTACAAAATAAATCATCGCCAGCATCCAGACTCTGTAAAAAAAATAAAAACACTGTGGGATTCTTAGCACAACTCTGACAGCTGTTACTGACTTGGCTGAGACCAACATAGACATGACTACTTGGCTGAACTGCAGGCTGTGTTTATACAAAAAGACAGGAGAAGAGTACGGAAACAAAAAGAACATGTGAACACTAACATATCTACAGTATGTACAGTTGCTTTTTATAAAAATAAATGTAAAAATAAATAAATGTAAATCCCAGGGTTTTTTTTTTTCAATTATTGTAAAATAAATAATCAAATAAATTCAACTTTTGTTTTTTCTTCTAATAGGGCCAATGACATTTTTAAAGTAGTTGTATCGTACAGAATGCATTTTTTTAAGTTCTCTCCAAACCTAGCTGTGCAGGACTGTATACTGTGGAACCTAAGGCCACAGCGAGTAAAAATGAGACAGGAGTCAAAATGCCTAGAAACTGCTCAGGAGTTCTTGGTGATAATTAGTTAACTCATCGATCAGGGAAAATTATTTGTAAAAAAAAAAAACTGACAGATTAATCAGCACTGAACCAAATCAATATGTAGTTCCTCATCAGTGCAGCGAACTTCATCTGAATTACAAAGAAACAGAACTTGTTGTACTTTTTCAGTTGTTTTTTATTTTAATTAGCCTCAAGAGAAACACTGACCTCACTGCCCTGCATTAAACACTGCCATCAAGAAACAGAATGTTACACAAGATTGTGTTACACGACTTCAATGACTTCTTTTAACAAACAACTTTGCAGAGAAGGCCGGCCCGGCTGAAGGATGAGTGTATGTTTGGTGATGTGTGTAGGTGGGATCAGCTCTGAGTCACACTAGTGTGGATTTGTCATTTATCTTTGCACTTCTTCCTGCAGAAGCTTTCTGCAGTCGGCACTCCGCTCCATTCTTCGATTACTCTTTTCCCAAAACAACAGTTATTCTGTGGGTCCTACAATTTACAATCGATTCAATGTCTCGCCACAAAAAATTAAATACACATCAGGTCCTGTGCGTGCAAACTTCCACTTTAGTTCATCTCTCATCTATATTACATCTAAGTAGCTCCCCAGGGGCTCACACTGTGCATTCTGGGAGTTTAACGCAGCACATATTTTTCCAAGGTGTCCTTCATTAAACACGATTGTGGGAACAGAGCTCTCCAAGACAAAACAAGAGTCAAGAGACCACAGCATTCAGCTGTTTGTTTCCATCTGGCTTCCTACGTGGCTCCCAGTGCTTTGGCCTGAGTGGGCAGTGTGAGCGTAGCCTTTGGCAGAGCAGCCTGCCTGACACAGCTCAAAGCAGAAGTGTTGACCATTAGCAGAAAAGTTCTGGAACAAGCACTTCAGTGGAAGCAGCGCTTCACTGCTTTAAATGTCCTCAACGTTTTGGCAGAGATGTAGCTCATTATTGCCAAAACTTTTAATACATTTGTGCTCCGTCCGCTTGATGTAAAATTCCCCACTATAATCCTGTTAAATGTGTTTTTTAGTAAACTTAATCCACGAGTTCTCACAAGTTTAAACTTTGGACACAAGATCAAATGAATGTAATGTCCATAGTGAGATCAGCAAACCGCCACATCTGTGTCTAAACAGCACATCGCAACAGCGAAAAGCTCAGAGTCACAGATCTAAACTTATCCACTGCGATCAACAGGCGCTCGGCAGCGAGTTAAAAATAGCTGCGAAGCCAACAGTGTCAGCCGACTTGAGACCCCTCCAAAACATTAGGGGCGGAGGAGGGGGGCGACATGACCCAGAGAGATACTGTGAAATGGAAATAGAGGGAGAGATGGAAAGTGAGGCGGAAAGCAGACTGAGGAGCAGCGAACAACAGGGGCAGGAGACGAATGGGGACACCAGAATGAAAGGAACGCATTATGAGAGAATTAAACGGCTCAAAATGACAACAAGAAGAAAGAAAAATGTGTCTGAAAGAAAAAGACGAGCAAATAGAGAAAGTCACAGCACTTAGACGTATACTTTCTGACAAAACCAGACTAGTAATATCTACCTATCAGACTAACTCTTCAAATATATCCATACTCAAATGGTTTGTTACGAAATGTCACGCTCTCACATAAAATCCTGATATTAATCACGTTTCTAATGGCGCCTCTTCTGTCCTTACATGACTACATGTACACAGTTAACCTTAAAACATCTTGGTCCTCGTCCAGCTCAGTGAACATACTCATGAAGGGTTTATATTGAGGACAGCAGCTAGAAGACAGATACAACACTCACATGATCTAGGGTGTAACAGTCAAACAAACTAACTGAACAGTAAATATTTACAACTGAATGATAATTCTCATAGTTCCAAAAAAGTACTATCAGACATTCAACCAACTACACAACATATAGTGAGGTGTATAACAGAAACTGAACATGTCACATCAGGATAGAAGTCAGTAACAAATGCAACACTGTGTTTAGGAGTGTTGGTTAAATTCTATATATATAAAAAAAGAAGTCAGTGACGACCATAAACAACCTCTTAAGCGAGGAAAAATATATTTTCACATACATTTGGGCTCACTAATAATTGTAATTATTGGTTGTTGAGATTTTTGTTTTGCACATCTGAAGACTTTGGTGTAACACTGGAACATCACTACATTGCTTTACACTCATAACCATTTTCCTCTTAAATTTGCACTCCTTGATTTCATCACTCATCCATCATATTTCTATCTGCACTGTTCTCCTGGCAGCGAGCGTCACTCTATGACAGTGTGACTGCAGAGAGGGACGGAGAAAGACACAGAGAGATTGCATTGTGGTTTGTAGTTATCTGACCATTAATCCTCACTGATCCGTATCAACCCTCGTCCCACAGTTCCCTCTTCTCTCGACCGCTCCATCAGACAAAGTGGCTTGCTGGTTGGGTTGCAGGACATGGAGGCTTTGTCTTTATTAACAACAGTGAAACGGCCTCCGAGCTGCGAGGCTGGTCTTACATCACCATCAATCATCGACGATGACAGGATGGATTTGATAACAGAAAAACATCCCGCCGCTGCAACTTCTCCTTTTATGTTCCTAACTGCACTGTGCTGCACTCTCTCGGGTGGAGAGTTTTCTCTTTGAACTCTGGATTCACAATGAGAGAACAGAAGCAGGTCTGCTATTTTTAAAAGTTGAAATGCTGCTTTAAAAAGCCATGAGAGTATTTCTAGTTCTGGCATTCTCTATTATTGTGCCCACCACTCGCAGATGCTTCATCAAAGCACTTCACAGCACTACAGATGCATATATTTTCATTGTGGAAAAGCTACCTTCGACCCTGGCAGTGCCATGGTCTATCTGTGATGTAGCTCCTTTCTACCACAGAGGTGTAATAAAAGACATACACCATTAACTGGCTTGATTAAACGGTTCTGTTATATACTTCCTCCGCTGTACTGCAATGCTGCACTGCAGAAGCATGTTGAGCAGAGATCCCTCATTAACCTGCAGATCAAATTCCTCCGACCGAGCTCTGCCTTAATGAACTCCTAATGCCAACACAGGATGTATAAACATACGACGGTTGCACAACACTTGTATGCAGGACGTGACAGAGTGTAGCAAATCAATTTAGAAGTCGATTTGACAGAGTTTAGCTCATCTAATGTAGAAGGTTGTTGCACTTTGTTCAAAATCTAGACACAAGTATTTACAAGTGGACATTTACACATCACCAAAATAAAGGTGTTGCACACAGCACAAACTACAGGTAGTTTTTGATAGAAAATAGTACTAATTATATGTACTATGTACAAACAGAGCCTAACCACATTATCTAGTGACCGATATTGGCCTATCCCAGATATATCAGATGCTGTATATGTTGCCTGACATATTTCGATAGCAAACCTTTTTTTTAAGCAGAGCACAGTAGAGCTCACTCCAGTGCCAACAACACTGGCAGCACATGTAGCAGAGAACAAATCACAGCTGAGCAGATGGTGGTGCCGAGTCCAGCAGTGTCTTTATGGTAAGATGCTAATGTGAAAATGAGAAAAGTAAAAAACAATGTTCCTATAGATGTATAGTGCTGAAAACACGAGATTAGTGTAAGTTTAGCATAATCAGGTATTTCACACTCACTTTAAACTTACATGAATTTACTTTAAATTGAGACCCCAAATTCAGGATATATGCTCTACAGCACATCTAACCCAAAGTGTTTTTTTTTTTTCATTATTTAACATTGTAGCAAAATACGCAATGCTTAGATGTTGCTCCTGAACCATAAGTGAATGACTGACTTGTTTCAATGTTAGAGATTGTTTACAGAAAGGTCCTATTGTATTCGTTTAGGAAATAGTTTATTTTTTAAATTTTTCTACTTTTTTGTAACTTAACGTTTTCGCAGCTTTTGTGAAAAATCTTCTATGTAATTCCAAAAAATATAATAAATACAGATTTGAGGCAATTAATGTCTTTAAGTTTTATGTATATTCAAATATAGAGCAAGTACTATTTTGTCAGTGCCTCGTGTGGTAATGATCCATCACGTTTTTGATGTATTACAGAATAAATATTAAACTGCGGCTAAATTATAAGACAAAATGCAATTAGACATTTTCCCCCGACCGTTCAACCCTACTTCCAGATGCCTTTACCTATAAAGGAAACAAAATCATACCTATATTTACGATGCACTGGTAGTTGAATTTAATGTTTTCCTGGCATCCTTTTTAACCATTACTATTAGAAGATAGGTCACATATTGTAATGCTCCACTGACTTCCAGTTAACATATCTGGCTGCAACTATTTCTGACATTTTTCAAGTTTTATTACAGTTTAATTCAATAAGTTGCTAGTTAATTTCATTCCATATGCCTGTTGTTTTGCTGGTGCAGCCTAATGGCAATGGTTATTGATACGTTTTACTGGACACCATCTATTTCACGCTAGATTCAAAGATGTAGTACAGGCCGCTGTAAGTAAATCTGCTCTGTGTAAATTAGGGGTAAGTATTTTGAGAGACATGCGATAACTTATTAACAGTAGCTGTGAAGTTTGTCGTAGCAGATAAAAGGAGGCTTAAGACCTTGATCAGCTAAAAAGGATGGAGGCTTGTTCAAGATGCACCCCACTGCTACTCATTAGCCATTAATCACCATAGCAACACAGTATGCAGCGACAGACAGCTACGCCATGTCTGCAAGTTCCTAATGCAAAGTAACAGAACCACACGAGGGCTTCATTATATACAGACTGAACATCAAATGTGAGGGGTTTTCTTCTTGATTTAAAGCAGAGAAACTGGATTTGACAAGCGTTGATGAGGCTCTAAGAAACATTTTAAGTATTAATGTTCCAGACAATATTTATAAGTTGTTCTTGGGGCTTTTAGTTGTTTCAAATAGGATTTCTAGTACACTCTGCTCTCTGTGGAAAACATTTTCTTAGAGCAAAATAAAATGAAAGAGTAAACATCAAAAGCAAAACTGAGGAAGAAACTGATAAAATAGGATGGGGGAGTAAAGCTCATGGGGAAAGCGAGTGGCATGAGCTGTTATGATATTTATTAGAGAATAATATTTGGAATTAATCACCTCTAGAAAACACCAGAACATAGGGTAAAAATACCACCTTGAAGTTTGCTCATACCATCTCATACACTAGCGACAAAAGCCACCAGATGCCCAATGACGCAAACAACTGTTTACCTGCCACAAAATCGAAGGATAAATACGAGAAGATTACTTTAAAATGACAGAATTTGTATTCTGTTGTTGTCCCAGCTTCCTCTCCCACTTGACTCGCTGTGATCCAACAGTTACATAAGTCTTTAATCCAGCTGTGCTACTTCTCCTCTCCCCCTCCCTCTCTCTCGTCTCTTCTTTTTCTCCTGCCACCGTAATCTGCATGCTTTAAAAACAACAAAAAACACACACACACACACTCGTTTTTTTTAATCTGCATTTAACATTGTCCTGCTAATATAGGCTCGAAACGGCGTCTTATAATGAAAACTTTGTCTTCGGGCAATGCTGCGGGAATTTAAAAAAATCACTCTTATGAGTCAGCAGCACGCGGGTAGATGTACGGCTGTCTTCTCTGATATACACAACAGGCCGGCGGGCGAAGCTCAGCCCAAACACAAATCCTGTGTGTTTTTGTCACCTACAGACGCTGTCTCTCCGCCAGGGCCCCATCTCCAAGGGGGGGGAAAGAGGACAGGAATAGATTGCCCTTAACCGTTTGCAGCAGTGAGAACTAACGTGGCAAAAACAGTAATGTAGCAGGCTGTGTTTCATCCTTTCAACAGCAGCCGGATGGGGAGGGAAGGGAAACTGGAAGAGCTGTAAAGTTGCTAGAAACCCTACTTAAGCCCCTCAGCACGCCAGGCCCTGCTGGCACCTTTTTGATCAAAGGGAGACATCGCTTGGCCTTTCTCTTTTATCTGCTGATATTGTGAGAGGTCTCCAGAAGAATAACAGTTGTGCATTCAGAGATAAGGAGTAAAGGAGGGTCAAGATAAAGGGGGACAAGGGTAAATAAAGCTGAATACAGGAGAAAACACGGCATAATGCAGATATGAATCTGAATTTTTGCTACAGGCTTATATGAAAGGGGGAATAGAAGTGTTCTTACATGGCACCTGCTATTTTTCTTATTTTTAATATGACCAACACCCACACATACCAGCATCCTTCTTAACCAAGATCATGACCTCACGCCATCACGCCATCGCTATTATTACCAGATGAGAGAAGGGCACCGAAGACAGGCAAGTGGACACATGTAACACATGCACTGATACTAAACAGGATCCATTCAAAGCCCAGGAGGGCCTTTTACAGACAAATCTAATTATAAATAAAAATTTCTTCCTGCCACGTCCTCACCCAGCATCCTTCTAACATACCAGAAACAGTGAGCACGCACCTCTTACATCTTATTGCACGAGGGCTTAGCCATTCTTTTACGCCAGCAGGATGAAAAAAAAGTTCGACAGACTTAGGTTATTACGCAACAAAATGTCCCATTTAAACTTCACGCGCTGCAAAACACCGTGACAGCATGTTTTTCTTTGCTATTTGCTGCACTATGGGCTCCATCTACCTGCAGTTTTTCAGTCGTAAAAGAGGAGCACAAGCAGAGCACCGACTTTCTTCTAATTATGAAATGCTGTAGTGGATAGTTCTGCATAACTGCATGTAATAACTTATTCAAGCACGTCAGGCGACACAGTTTGCACACCAATAGTCAAGGTGAAGACTAAGGCATCTGATCGAGTTTGAACACAGCTGATAGCAACCTATCTAAACTATGATCTTTTTTTTTTTACACTTTCTAACCAGTTTGCTCTTTTAAAAATGTAAAGTGTCCAGATGATTTAATTTTATAGTGTTTTACTTGCTTTTTTTAAATGTCAGACACTGACCGACACTCTCTGTCTGGATGCAGGTTGTTGTAAAGCACAGACACAAACCAAAACAATGGAAATAAGTCTGTGTTAGACTCACATGTCGTACAGTTTTGCAGTGTGCTCCACAAACCGAATCAAATCCAGGCAGTGCGAGAGAACTTAAAAACTCTAATTTCCCTAACACAGACAAAAAACACTTCAAGGACAAGTCATAAGTCAGTGCCAGGGTGATAATAAAGAAACAAGACACCAAGTGAAAGGCTCATAAGCTGTGGAGTGGAGTGAAGCGGACTAAATCAGAGGTGCACGCTTTAATGGCTGAAGAAGATTTACTACTTTGGTGTTGTTGCTGTTTTTTTTGTGTGTGAGTGTGTGTGTGTGTGTTAACAGATTCATTAAAGGATTGGAAGCCGGCTACATGTGGGCAGTGACCTTGATGGGAGTGCACCGCTCTCTCTGCCCGGAGAAAAGGCCTCGGACTTGCCCCGCTCATCGCACGTTAATCACCTTGCATGATGTAATGTTTGTTCTACTATGTAGCCTCATTACGGGAGCAGCTGTTCAGAATATGGCTGGGTTAATAGGAGGTGATACACAAGCAATAAGAGGCCCTGATATACATCATCCATCCCTCCGATTCTGAATCAATATGCGGATAATTGAATTAATGATTAATTCCTTGTCTGCTTGCAGAGTGAGGATGCAAAGGGGTGAGAGATGATGGGCTTGTCCTATGAGCCGTCCTCCTCCTCCTCCTCCTCCCTGCCTCACTCGTGGATCTGATTTCCCCTGATATTAGCCCTACTGGAGCATCCGTCAAGCTCCCTACACACTGTCAGTCGCCTGCACGCTAATTTGTAAGCTCAGATCGCTCAAAATACCGCTTGTTATATTCGCAGCACCTGAGCCGGTTTTAAGGTCGGGCGAAGGGGTCACGGTGTGTTTTGCAGATGTGTCAGTACTCCAGAGGTGCCCCAGTCTGACGAGTCCTGTCAGAGTTGGTTCACTTTTAACTCCAAACCAGATGCTTCCTGCCCCTGCTGGATAATCAGATGGCAGTGATACGGCTACAACTCAGCATTATTACGTGGACATCTCCTGCTCACAGACAAACTCTATGCACCCTTTGCCAGCTCCTCTCAAAAAAAAAAAACCTGCACAACTTCCATCAGGCTGCTCCAGTTCACTCCTGCTGCAAAGTGTGACGAGCGCCTATGAGGCCTCTCCAGTCCTAATTGGGATTTATTCCCTCTGCAGACCAGAGATGGTTTAGTATGCATGCATGTTGTGACTCACTTAAATAGGCCAGCCAAGTTCATTTCTATTCCACACATTCACCGGCCATCACTGCATCTGTAGCCACTGGCACATTCTCCATTCAGCTCTACAAAAAACATTGTGAAGCCCACAGTCCAGCATCCACAGCCTCAGCCAAACAGCTCTAGTGAAATGTTTATCATTGCACAAGTATTTATCACCCTGCAGGACAAGCACACAACAGAAGGATGCAATTCATACACATTGTGTTGCACTTTTGCAGCTACAGTTGTGACAGTGTTGACAGGGGCCCTTACGTATCTGCTGATGATGTTCCGGAGCAGGGTGAAATCCATCCTGTAGACAGCTCCGGCGGCGACTAAACTGCGCGACAGAGACGTTCAGCTCTCCCTGGATCTTCGTAGACGCTACCTAATGTGGATCTTTCTACCAGCATCCATCGCTGCTTCGCCGCCGCCGCCACCGCCACCAGCCGCCGTGTCTGTGATAGCGAGGAGCAGCGGGTCTCTCAGTCACTCGCCTGCTCTGATTTTCATGGCATCCCTGGTGAAGAGCCAGGCAGCCACCGAGCGATCGCAACAAACCCTGCACTCACTCCGCTGGCTACATTTCAGGGAGGAAATTTTGCTGCTTGCAAACCAACCAAAAAAATCCCCCTTCCCTTTTTTTTGTTGCTGGTTTGCTGGGTTCTCTCTTTGCAGAGTCGCTTCTATTCGTGCAGGAGATGGTCCCTCATGGAGGCTGCCTGTGTCCCGCTCCGTGTTCTCAGCGGTGGCCCTCGATGTAGCTGCTGCTGCTGCTGCTGCTGCTGCGAAGCGTCCACAGCCGTCAGATGACTACGCTACGCATGCGCACTGGCGTTTCTCGCATCTCCTGGAATATAGCTGCACTATTAGAAAAAAAAAAAAAAAAAATCACATCAACATGCAGAAAACTCACAACTATTGTAAACCACAACTATACTAAATGAATGCCACCGTGGATGCAGCTTGAAAGTTTTTTTTAATAAATCTGAGGGACAACAGATTAGATTAAAATAAATATTAAATAAATTAAGCATTATTAGTGGTAGCAAGAAAGTTTATTTATATGGCATCTTAACATACACAGAGGTTGTTACATAAAGTGCAAAGGGCAAAGGTCACATATTGTAACATGTTTTACAATAGTGCAATAATAATAATGATAATAATAATCACAAAAACTGTATTTATATAATAACAGGGTATTTTACGGGGGTGGAGGGGGAAGGAACAATACTCAGGAAGGCAGTTCAGGTTAAACTGTTTAAAAAAAACTTTTAAAAAAGTTAGAAGAGCAGCAGGGGAGAAGTTAAATTAAACATGGTAAAAAAAAAAATAAAAAAAATTTTAAAAATTACAAAATATATTAATACAACAAGACTGAAAAAATAATAAAAAGCACAAAAAATGCCACATCAAATTAAATGATAATAATAATAACAGAACAATAAATAAATAAATAGTAAATAAAGAACAAAATAAATAGATAAAACAGACGCCATCATTAAAAGCAAGTCTATGACATGCATATGTACAGATATACATTGAATTAATTTTCCTTACTTTAAAAAAAAAAAAAAAAAACTGTACAGACAAGTAGAACAAAGTACACATGCACATTTTTTAGAATAACTCAAACTGATTCACCAACACAGCCGAAAAAAACACAAGATCAGACATTTAAAAAATGCAGAATGAGAGTACTGGCAGCTTAAACCTGAGTTGTTGTTGTTGTTGTTGTTGTTGTTTTTTTTTATAAAAAAAAGTAAAATAAAGTAAAAAACAAAAGCAGTGGAGAAAAGAATTTTACTTTAGATCACTTAATAGTGGTTACATTACAAAACTGAGCTCCAAGAGAAGCTGGTCCCAGCAGTTACTAAATGCCATTTCCTAGTCTGGCCTACACTCTGGGCACCATTAGCTGACCAGTTCCTACAATGTATTTTTAGTCCAGACCGTTCAGAGAGTTACAGACAACAACTAGTGCCTTAAATTCAGGTATATACTTCACTAAAAGATGGTGCAAGAAGCTACGAATCTTAGAAATGTGTTCTTTCTTCTCGGTACTTGTCAATATTCTAGCAGCAGCATTTTGAATGAGCTGCAAATGTCCTCTAATGGTCTTACTGTACTGCAGGCCAGAAAGGACAGTGTTACAGTAGTCCATTCTTCAAGTAATAAAAGCTTGAATAAGTTTTTTTTAGATCCTGCTCAGACACAAAGATCCTCAGTCTGGTAGAAGAACTGTGCAGATTCTTTGCTTAAGTAAAATATCTAAACCACAGTGTGAAAACATCTTATTTAAGTGAAAGCCCTGCATTCGTAATTGCAGTACTATTAACAAAATGTACATAAAGTAGAGTAATAGTAGCCACAATGGAGGTAACTATGAATAATACTATTAGTATGTTATGACTGATTCATGAACATTTGAGTACGCTGGTTTCATTAATGTAACATTTTAAATGCTCATTAAAAGTTTTGGAAATCTTAACCTGCAGTTATTATTTGTCAGACAAATATGACAAAGTACAATAAAAAAAAAAAAAAGTGAACGCCTGTGCACCACTGTGCCCTGTGTCGTGCACGTATCCTCCTTTTACATAATTATCCTGCCGACAGTATATTTAACCGCTGAGTATATTTGAGGACATTTCACATGTCCTGAATTACAGCCGGCTGTTTCCAAAACACTCTGACTAAACATGCACACGCACTCTCTCATGCACACATACGCATCCAACGAGTAAAATTACTACAGTGATGATGCAGCAATCCGACAAAGCACGTATCAGTTTCTCAGCAGTGGGCTTGTCGCATTACTCTGTCGTAATGTTCCATGATACCACTTTCCATTCTGTAACTAATGACTTTATTAAAGGTTAATAAAGCATAACAACACATTTTGGGGTGGTTGTTACAAATCTTTTTATGTTGTAAAAAAATACAGTTCAAACATTAATAAGCCAACTCAACATCTTTTGTCATAAATGTTGATTTTCCAATAAGTAATATATTGCAGCTATAAGTGTTCAAAAGAGCTTAATACTTAGATTTAGATTCTCATCAGCTGCTCAAAAAGCCCAACCAGTCAAAAAGATTTATTTTAATTCATTTTCTTAATTGTTCTGTACAGAATGAAGAATGTATGAATTAGTTTATTCACTTATTATTGATTTATTAATCATTGGTAAAGCCATTAGACACAACCTATAAATAATTTTTGACACACACATGCACACACTCACTCACCCTTTATGCATATTAATAAGATGTTTAGTTTTGCAACATTTACTTGGCGACATGAGAGGAAGCACATTACATTACTTGTAAGAGATGTAAAGAGAGCAAATGTGCAGGAGCTTAGGTGACTTGATCATATCATACTACAAATACAATTTTTCTAACCTAAAAATGTCCCAAAACTGCAGGTTTACTGAGAAAAATAACAAAGCAAAGACTGAAGTCAAAGCTCATTGCCTACGTTATGTAACAGCCGCTCCATGCAGCGACACAGCAGCTGTCCTGCCATTGTTCGACCTGTCGTCACACAATGTAACTTACAAAACCCAACTGCATTTGGGATCAAGAGAAAATCTAAAAATAGGCGCGTCTCCATCTACGGGGATCCACTGACAGCAGGGCAACAAGGCGTGATGTCTGCTCCAGACGTTTCATTTGCGGAGTTATGACTTTCAATTAGCACAGACACTATTAATAATGCATAGGGATCCAGCACTTTCAGCTCTGACCTGCTAAAGCTCTGATGCAGCTGTTTGCCTCCCTCAAGACCTCGGGGTGCTTAGTGTCTAATGATGAGTGCGCCTCAGTGGACAGATTACATGTGCTTTGTTTATGGGCTGTGACAATTATATGGACATTTAATGTCATTGTCATGTTGGTGAGATGGTGCCTCTTGCCTGTATTTTTCCCATAAAAACATCATCAGTGCAATTACTTCTCCATCCTGGGACTTAACCATCTGACCTGTGTTATTATAGAAATACAAATCAGATCACTGACTGATGATTTTATCTGATGTTTTTTTCCATGTGCAGCTGGCCTTCAAATGAACTGGGCTAAAACTGCTGCTCAATTTGCAACATAAAGGTTGATATTTCCACTGCTGTTGCAAAGATGATCATATAGTTGACTGGATACCACGGTTCCATTTGAGTGGAGGAACTGGGTCATTGTTCATTTCTTCCTTCTGTCCTCTGTGTGGGCGAGATGGAGCTACATATGGGGCAGTGGGTTACTGTCCTCATGCCACCATCAGGCTGGCACGGGCAGAATCTGTAATTTGCACATGTAAGCACACTGTTTTGTTAATAGCATGTAAGAGTGAGAGTTATGCAGGTAATCAAGATGTATCGGATGGCTTACAAATACATTTAACTGCTTATATTCACTACAGGCTCAAGAACGGTACAGATGATGGTAGAAATAGAAGATACAAGGCATGCTTGCATCCGACTGTAATCTTTCTTCTTGTCAGTGTGTTTGGTCATGCATTCGTGCTTATTGATGGTGCAGCAAAGCATTAACTATCTTACATTGTTATAAACATATGGATATCTTCCCAGGGGCTGCAAAAGCTCCAGCTTCACTGCATGTCAGCTGTTTTTGGCAATTTGATTAACAGCAAGTTTTCTAGGAAATTTTCGCCACTAAAGAAGAACATCCGCAACATGGATTCTGCATTATTACCTCATCTTGTAGCTATTGAAAATTACAAATTCAGCCTCTATTATGGTAATGTTCTTAATGAAATACTTGCTGCAAATTGTGTGCTAGAGTAGGTTCATATTAATCCAACAGAAAAGCACAGTTTTAATTCTAGGTGGGATATATAATGACATTTCCATGTGCAGTCTGCTGTATATCCTGTTTACACTGAGCATTTTGGTTTAAACACAATGCATACATAGCTCAACAAATAGCTTTGCATTGAGTCCCCTAATTCACAATTCACAACGCAGTGTTCAGAGATCATTAGCTGTTTTAATTTAATAAACTAAAAAAAAACACAAAACATATAGGATTAGTCAACCAGCATGCATATGCTGACATCTTGTATATTTGTGAAACTGCTAAAATATTTATATGAGATTTTTCGTAGCATTGTTTAATGATTGCAGCTCTTGTTGCATTGCGAGCCGCTGACACTGCAGTGTTGTCAGCACAAACACTGGATCCTATTATGCTGTAGATATGAATTATCCCCGTATCAACTCACTGGCTGCGAAAAAATGAGGAATATGGGGCATGGGATGACATATGTGGGAAACAATTGCATCTATTTTGGATTCGCAGCTGTCCCCGAAAGCTCTGGGACCTGTAGTCTAGGGAGGAGTGAAGACATGTAGCATGCTATTTTTAGTATAAAATGTTTCAGATTTGACTACAGTTCTATCGTTCATGCTTTGAATTAAATCAGGTTTATACAGATTATGATGCCTTGATTGTAAATATAGTTGGTATCACTGGAAATGTGTTTGATTATTAGCAGTGCTGATAATTTCATATCAAATTTTTCATCACTTTTTTGGTATAAAATGTGACGATTTTTTCCCCCAAATAGCTCATCTTATACTTTGTAGGTGCTTTTTACATCTCAGAGATGTTCTATTTACCTTGGATATTGTTAACTCCTAATCTTTATTATTTTATGATCCTAACTTTTAGTATGTTATATTAATTTTATCTTGACCTTTGATCTCATATACTTGTTATCCTGTTTTGCCTTGTTTTAATGTTTTATACTACTAATTTCTCTTCTACAAATTAATGGCTTTTTTTAAAACTTATTTTTGTTGACTCTTAACATGTACAGCACTTTGGTCAACTCAGGTTGTTTTAAACGTGCTATAAAAATACACTTGACTGAATCTGATGAACTCTATTGTTAAGATATTTGAGATATGAGTTGAGGGAGAATGAAGGCTGCAGCAAGATCAGCAGAGTTCAAATAATTTACTCAAGAGTTTTCACATAAACATTTACCATAGATGCACTGATTTTGGGATATCATTTGCCAAAATCAAGAGTTTACTAAGTAGCTGCAGAAGAGACAGCTTGAGCCTGCAGTAAACTCAGGTATGTGGTGCCATCTAGTGGTCATTACACAAAAACACACCAGATGCCCTGCAACATGCTCAAATCTGCCCCATGGCTCTGTTGGTGCAGATTCAGGTAATTTGGCAGCTAATTAATTGCTTTGATTAGCTGTAATTGGAGGACCGTTAAGGCATGAGTTTACCCTGTATCATGGGAGAACAAATTAACAGAAGGTGACAATTAGGTCTATAGTCTTTTGTCTGCTGTTTATTAATTCATGACGCTTCAACAGTGTCAGCTACATTAGGCTGATTTGTAGTTACTTGACTGAATGAGTTTTGGAGTGTTTGGTGTGCGAGTGATTGCTCGAGCGATTTAGTGGATGAATGAGTGAATGCGTGTGAGCGAATCAGCTTACAGGGTTTACGTGTGACCTCTTGACTCCACGTCAGAGGTTAGTAAATGTGGCCAATGCAGCTTGTGAGACTGAGATTGTGTGAGTAAGCACTGTGCACACTGCAGGACGCCGGGCCCTCTCCGAGCAAAGATAATAGGTGTGTTTGTGTCTCTGGCGGTGCTGATGTGCGTCACATGCCTTCTCTCCATGCCCAGTCCGGGTGCCAAGAGAGGGGCTTAAACCTGCGTCTGGAGATGGGAGCTGTGAGATCCCAGGGAGCGGATGCTTGGCACCGTGAAATAGGATTTGGGAAGGACCGAAGCAATGAAGCGAGAGGAAGAAAAGCAACTGCCAAGTCCTCTCTACGGATTTGGTGGCCCCCTCCTCACCCTTTAAACATATTCAGTTTATGCGTGCGCTCACACACACATGCATGGAGATGTGAGGGAGAGGAAGAGGGGAGAGGAGAGGAGAGGGGGGGGATTGCGAATGGAAAGGGAGAGAAAAGGAAAGCAGAAAGGGGAGTATAATAAAACGAACGGTGTTTGGAGCAATAACATAGTACAGTCAGAGAGACAGTGACCTGAACATGTGTTCCTCACCGTAACCAACTCATACAACTCCCTAATCCTGCCAGAGCTTTACCAGGTGCCTCCTGCCTGCCTATCCAACATAGTGTGTGCATGCCTGCATGGGCTGTGTGTGTGTGTGTGTGTGTGTGTGTGTGTGTGCTTGGTTTACTCCATGCACACTGTGTAGATTATTCAGTATAAGTAACAGGACAGAGGCTGACAAGAAACAGAGAGAATCAGGAGGGAGGGATGGAGGGGGGAATAAAAGGGCGGGGCTTCTCACATGGCTGTCAAAGAAGGTGATTGATTTTCCGCCCCTGTTATCGAGGCCAGCAGCCACAAGGACCCTGTCTAACACACACACACACGAACACTATCAGCAGCTCAATGCGCTTAAAATAGGCCTATCAAGTATCATCTGTCTGTCTCTCTCTCTCTCTCACACACACACACACCCTCACGTGGTCATAACAAATATCTAATCAGCATAATTGGCTCTGTGCGGATGGAGCAGAGAGAGCAGAAGAAAGGGAAAACATAGTTGGCTCGGTTTGTCTGCAACTGACGGGGTACAAGAAAGAGAAAACAGTTACGAATCCAGATGACTGAGGAAAGCAAGATGGATGAATCTAAGTGGCGTTTCTGCTTCATCTCACACATTTGTTTATCTCACACAGTGATCAATGCTGATCTGAGGGAAAGCATGGAAAGTTGATAGTGTTCTGAACGAGACTGCTGTTGTACAAAGAGGGGAAATCAATACATAGTGACTAAAATTTCAAGGCTAAATAATAATAATAATAAAAAAAAGTAGAACTGCTGAATCCCTGTCCTCCTCACACTTTCTCTCGCTGCCTTCTTTTCTTACCTCTTGTTCCATGCCCTCTCCAACCCCCTCTTAAATGATTTCTCTCTTTTTTTTCAATTTTCTACAAAAGGACTTGTGCAATTTTGCCATTACTCATATTATTGCTGGTGGCTGCAAACCGAGTCTTGGCTCCATTCCTCAGGGGTAATTGGAAACTGCAGGTGTGAGAGGGCACATTAGCATACACAAGCCTTGCACAGCATACTGCTTCAGCCCTAATGGCAGCATGAAAAATACATCCATCACGCTAATGCCAAAGAGATGGATGTGTGCTGTAGTTACACCACACTGAGACCAGTCACAAAAATATGATATCCTGTGGTGTTAGTGAGCCAGTGCACACTTTTTTACCAAAAGCGCATCTATGCATGTTTGTGTGTACCAGAAAAGACAGGGGAGTGAGCATCTAATGCCGCTAATATAATGACAATAACTTGCAGTTTATTTATCAAGTTGTATTTGCCAAATGTGTAAAATATGTCAAATATTTGATAGAGGCCAGGGCACTCAACTAACAAGTCCCTTTGTGCAGCAAAAGCTGAAATAAATGAGTCTTACTGTGCTAGCTGAGTGGCATTTCAACTACCAGGCAGATTGTATATAATCATTTCACTGAACAATCACTTCTCTGACCATATAGCATTCTGAGCTACTGTCTTTTGTGTTCTCAGTCACTTTGGTTCACTTCTCAGATCAGAATAGAAAATCTCAAACTACTTGTTCAATCTTCACATCATTGTGTCACTTGTGCATATCAAAAAAAAGCACGTTCTCATTACTTGGAATAAGTTCTAAGTGCTTTGATACATCCATGCAAATGATTATGGACAATTCTCTGCTGTTTCCTATATTATCAATCGCTTGTGTCATGTTGATCAAAATATATTATAATAGGTTCCTGTTGAATAGTCTCACCCCCCACAACATTTAGGCATCAGTTCATCGCATAAGTCTTTACATGCAAAATAGTTGAACAAGTTGTCATAATATGTCGAGCATGTTTCTATACATTTCCATAAGACGTTTTTTTCTAAATCTGTCCTGAATTGGTAAATTGCTCCCAGGGGAATCTTGACTCTCTCTAATGAAGCAAAATGTATGTAGCATTATATAGATCAACCAGTAATCAACCAGTTTTCTGAAATAGCACAAAGGTGCATCTTATGAACCATCAAATGGCAAGTATATACATAGCCGGAGCACAACACAATGTTACAATGTCTGACAATGGAAGGACAAGGAATCGGACGGGGTCAACAGCCAGAGAGAAGAAGAGGAAGAGGAGTGAGGCTGCGTGGCAGAGGATTTGAGAGGCAAAACAGAGGAAGAGCAGAAGAGGCCGAGGACACATGCACGTTCCTGATGAAATAAGAGCCACATTTGTAGACCACGTTCTCAATCATGGGCTTACATGCACATTTTGCCTTAAGGAGATTGTCCTATGTGCACATTTCTATATCTATTTTTTTTTCTTTGTGCTATGCAGTGCTGTCTTTTCCTTTCTGCATCGCAATGACATGGTCTGTCAACAAACTACAGTACAAACAGTAAAAGCATAAATGTGAATCTTGTTGAGTCTCTTGCAATCAGTCTCCCATGTACACTAAGGTGTAACTCACAGTTTACAATAATTGTCATCAAAACTTTAGATATAGTTTACATCAGAACATCCCTCCAGAGTAAACTGTTATATTGACAACATAACTAAACAATTTGACTCTTATCTGGACACACTGACACAAAGACTTGTCATTCTAATGGCACTGACATGTTCATTGACACAGATTTTTTACTTTTGAGAGATGCACTAAGGTTTTTGAGCAAGTAAATGCCTTTTACAGGTAATTCATGGTGTTTTGCTGTTCGTGCGAATTGTTTTGAGAAATGTACTTGCTTTTTTGGAAATGTCGAGGATGTTTCGAGAAATGTACCAAAGCGACTGAGAAAACTGCAACTTTAACCTGCGATGTCTTGATTTATTCGGCAGCCACAGGTTTGAGATGATTCAGGTGGCTGGAAGAACAATATTAACGAGAGAAAAATGATCAGCTATAGACTGAGCTCACCTGCTTGTGATGTAAACTACATAGTCGAAAACCAATAAAGGTTATTCAGACTGGACCACCAGGACCTCGGGGAACTCAAATGAGATGTAATTTTTTAACGATGAAAAAGGAAAAGTGGCACACATCAACTCAGTCTATTCATTTATTCAGGGAAAAGAATAAAACATTGTGAATACAGGCCCAATAGACATTATTGACAAGCTTTCTCAAAACATAGAAATGCCAATATCGGCTCAAAGCGTTAAAGAAATAGAGTGGCTGGATCACATTGCTGCAGATTTTTTAAGTTTCAAGTATTTGGTTGGCCTTGTCTTCAGTGGACTTATGGAGGTGAGAGAAGTGTAGAGAAGAATACCGTTTTCAACTGTCTGGCATGTAAAACAAAAACACTTCTGTAATTATTATAGTTTCTTGCAAGTTTTTGGCATTCATGAATCCAAATTCATCACTTACTGTGTATAAACATTTTATTCGTAGCTGATTTTTGGCTGAGCATGTGGAAAAATGGCTTTAAAAAAATCATGTTAACATATTCATATGATTTTTATATACAAGAAGACATATATTGAGCAAAATAAACAGTTAGCACCATGGCTGATTCGTACATCCAGGCTTTCATATGTAACACATAAAAGAAACCAATGCAGTGAGACTTTCTGTATCGTTATTCTTCAAAATCAGATTCTGGCTCAGACATGTATGGGTGAGTTAGTCCAATATAACATCTTGTCATTGTGTAGTGTAGAGTAGTTACAGTGAGTCCAAGGTGAGCTGGCGTGCTTTAGCGACAGCTTGTAGGGGTGGGTGCGAGTAGAATGAGGCGGAGGCTTCATAGATCTGCACTTAGACAATAAGGGATTACTTTAATGGATAAAAAAAACCCTCTAAATACATAACTTTGATACATAGAGGTGAGGCTTTTGGGTGGTTTAATAAATGACTAGACAGCAACTTTTAAAGTTGAAGTAGAATCCAGTGTGTCTATCAAGTTAATGTGATTTCATGGACTATATAGTCTGTAATCTGGGTGTTTATACAAGTAAATAAATATACTGAAGACGTGTACTTGACTGGTTGATCCTCCCCTTCAAGTCAATACTACAAGCTATTATTTAGGTCAGTGACCACTTTGGTATTTGTGGTGCCATCTGTTGGTCAGTCTTTACATCTGTCTATTAGCTGTAAGGAAACACTTGGCATGATCCCTAGACAGGATCAATCAGCCTACCATGCTTGTCTTTTGAATGTGCTCAGTGGAAGCCATGCAGGCAGCCAGAGGGAGAACATGCCCACAAAAGGCTCCAGCCGACCAGAACCTGAACCTTTTTGCTGTGAGATGACGCTGCAAAAAACTGATTATTTGCATAGGGTTGATTTAGGTTTTGGTAGAGTTTGAGTGGGCACAGTAATTATTTACAGTCCCGACTACTACTTCATCAATCACCATGGTGCTTCACATCCAACCTAAAGATCTGAAAGGAAGGATTATTAATATCTGCACAAATTGTTGATCCCTTTTGGTCAACACGTGACTCTGGACAAATGTTGAGGTGAAGCCAGTCACCAAATTCAAAATTCACGATGGATGGCACCACTGTGAACCTTAACTGATTGTGACTTCTTTGAATAACACTTGTTCAGAGCATATGATCTAACTGAGCTTTAGAGCAAAAACTAATCAAACTAATCTTTAAAACCAGGTTGTCATTCATTAAATTAGAAGAAAATTACACACTTATTTGTAAGCATCATATCACATATGAAGCATACTTTTGGCACTAATCCGCTCTACCGCCATTTTATTATTTGAAACAAATTCAAATGGTCAAATGCTACAGCAGAATATTGTGTATATCTGGATGTCCAATGAGTCCCTGTGGCACGCTTTTCAATCAAAAAAAAGAGAAATTTAAAGCAGAGAAGCCAATTTTCTCTTCGGAGGTGAAATAATGACCCATTTAAACCCCCCACCGTGCGTGCAAAGGTGCCCCTTAAGCTTGTTGACCACGTTAGCAAGCTCAAAGCCACACAAGTCTGCATGTTATTTCCATATCCACACTCACACACAGACTTGCAGAGTCTCCCTTTGTCCTTCGGTTTTTCTTGTCCATGCAGTTGCTGTAACAACTCGTTTAACAGTGACATCCGCTGACTCCCAGACCTCCCGCTGAGCGCATCTCACTGCAGTCGGCTGCTTCATGAGCACGAAGCAGCCATCCCTCCTCTTCTTTAGAAAGGCTGTAGTTACATGTAGACGTGAACTGTCTCTCAGAGCATGCGTGTACACTGTGAATATATAAAGAGATAACCACCAGTCAGGGGCCGTAACAGGTCAGAAAAAGAGGAGAACAGGAGGAGAAAAGTGAGGAAAAAATAGACTCATTTGGTCTGATTCAGACCCGCCACAATGTTCCCACTTTTGTTAAAAAAACACAAAAAAACCACTGATAATGAGCAAGGACATAAATGTGCATACCAGCCAGCAGCAAACAACAGACAACTCCTAAACTAGAATCCAAAGTTTAGCTGAAAATCAAAATGCATTAATATGCTCATTAAAACTTTTCATGAATGCATCTTTTTAAGAAAAAATGAATATTTATCAGTTACCCAAATGCATTACTGTTTTCTGCTGTATTTGGGTTGTAAATGCATTCAAAAGAAAAAAAAATCCTAAAAATGAAATACACAAAGTACCACAAACTGGTTGAGGTCTGACTGAAATGGCAGCTGTATCAGAAGACATCACAGCAAACTGTTTGATAAAAGTTAGGCTCAGTTTAACTAATGTGGACACCAACCTGTACATTAACTGACACCTGCTAATGCAACAACACTCATAGAGGATTTACAGCCATTCAGGTCAGAGCTGGCTTCATCTGTCCTCTCACTGCTAATGTTTCTGAAGTGATTTTTAAAAGATATTTAGCATTTTTACTTCTACATATGGAACAAAATCTTTGTTGCTAGTTGCTCTTAGGGCTGTTACAACATTAGATATTCACTAGAGGACGATGGTGGATGAAATAATTCACAATAACAGTATTTTTGCAATATCTGTGGGGAATTTAAAGACAAAAATTACCTTTGTTGTGTAGTTTGTCTCCTTTTTGGCAAAGAAATTACATTCAAAATGCAAGCGTAGATAGGTGGAGAGGTAATCTGTAACCATGACTGTACTGTATGTTGGTCCTATGCTGGTGTCAGCCAGATAGTTACCGATGCTTAATTATTAATATTATGTGCATTATTTGCATGATACTACATTTTTAATATCATGCTTATCATCAATACTAGCTATGCATATCAGTACATTATTTAAAAGTGCAGCACAAAAACCTGGGCCCATACACATGCAGCCTTATTGGCAGCCTCTCCTGAGTGTAAAAACAGCTGAATAAACAACAAAAGATGTGTATCTTTACCACTTATTAGGAAAATCAGTGTTCATCGCGCAACTTAAAGTGTCTGTACCAGCCATCTCTCCTTTCACAACTCACTGTAGGCATGTATAAAAGTGTCTATTTACCCTCATTGGGAACAAAATACTAGGCCACCGATTGCATCATTAGGCTGACTATGCTGCTTTGCTTTGTGTTTATTATTGACTTCACCTTTTTTTCTGTATTGGTGTAGTTTGGCCAAAAATAAATGTCATATTTGTGAGTTTTCCCCTTTTTTTTTTTTGTCCAGGTTTGCAAGTTCCAATATATAATTTAAAGGGTGGATCAGTTTTAAAAGAGAACTCCAAAAATCCACCTTCATTGCCATGCCACTTCAGGAATAAAAGTTTGAAAAAAATATCTTAACAAACCTCTGCAGCCTGCTCTACTCATAAAACCACAGCTGCATTGAGGGTAATACAGATTTGAATAAGGAGGAGGAATGCATGGTTGTGCTGCACTGACTGATCATTTAAAAACAAAACTGTACATCCCAAGTCTATGCTAAAGCTTACAAGCACTTTGTTTTTATCTATGCAAACATTAGCAGGACGTGGCTATGTTATGCAAACTGTGCAACAGTATCTCGGACATGTTTTACAGCTAATACACCAGATGCTGCCAGTGAAAATGAGAGGCAGCAGGCGAGTGTCTGTTTCAGAGGTGGGCTGTGCTTCTTGTTTGGAGGAGGTGTCTCTCACCAAGCTTTGTTAGTCTTAGTAATGTCCACAGATTTGTCATTAAGGGGAGTTTGTACATGTCAGGTGTCAAGTTTGAGAGAAAATGATGAACTAATCGAGAGCTGCTGATCCGTATCTGCAATTTTGTTTAGATCAGCTGTGGCAAAATAGTGTCAGTGTCATGTGTAAGTGTGAATGCGAGTGTGTGTGTGTGTGTTTGCGTGTGTGTGTGTGTTTTTTCCTTGCAGGAGGTCAGGATACTCCTGCGCTGACTGACTGTGAAGGATTATTATGGGATTAGGGGTGTCTCGGTTACCACGGTGAGATGATAATCACAGTGGCCGTCCTCTGATCTCTACGGGGATATCAGCGTCAATCAAACCGGAGACACTCAGAGATGAGAGGCAACACTGCTGTGAGCGCGAACACGTGCTGGATGTTTTTCTCCGGGCCGGGTGTTACATGTTGTGCTCATGTGTGGATGTGTTGTGCGAATCAGCTGTCAGGTGGGTGGGAGGAGCGAGTGTGTGTGTGTGTGTGTGTGTGTGTTTTTTTTTTTTCATCTCACCAGCAGATGAGTGAATTTATGTTTTTTGGAAATAAAATATGGCCCTCACCTCCCTCCCTGCCTGCCTCCAGATGGTCCCTGTGGAGAGAGGGTGATTATCTGGCCCATCTGAGCCAGGGAACCTGAGAGTGTTGATGTTGGGTGGGCAGTGTGGTGCCACGCCAAGCCTCCTGTCCCCAGGAGCCTGAATACGATCCCCTTTACCTGCCCCCTGTCTCTGGTCCTCTCCCTCCCTCCTCCACCTCATCACCGGCTAGACTTACTGCAACCCCCCCCCCTCTCCTCCACCTCCACCTCCTCCTCCCCCTCCTCCCCCCTGTCTCCGCCCTGGGATAGACTTTCTTCCACCTGACAAGGCTTGGCCTGGATTATTGGAATACCTGGACAGGTAAGTCTGCAGAGGAAGGTGTCAAGTGCATGTATGTGTTTGCAGTAGATGAAGGAGAGGAAAAAGAGAAATAATTTGTAAAGCTTCACAACCGATCAGCTGCAAAATAGCAAACAGGCACAAGTTGGTTGCTGGCAGGGCGCTCTGTTCCAAAGTCCTCTTTAGTAATCCCATGAATAAATAACCAGGGGTCACCGGCTCCGTTAATAAAGTCTTCCTCGTTTTGATTTTCAATCTTCTGCTCCCTCCTTTCTCTCCCCCTTCTTCTCTCCATCTTTCTTGTCCCGCCTGCTAATTAGGCCAGGTCTTCGGTTTCCCTGCCATGTGTGATATGAGTTTATCAGAGCTGCCTGTCAGGCTGCAGGGGTCAGAGAACGGTGTTGTTGGACCAGACTGCAGCCTGAGCCCCGACACAAACTCAGCCATAAGAGAGAAGCGGTCTATAGCTAACAGATCAGAACTAAAAGAGATCCTATCTGCAGGCGTTTTGTGTTCAAGCCCAGAGATACCGCAAAAAGGCCTCAGCAGAAGACAAAAACTCATTATGGGATGACTAAACGATATTACTGCTGCTGCTTGTATGTAACATTTTATTATTACCACAAATTAATACCACTAGACCTTCTCTTAAATTTAAAACTAAATTAAGTGAAGCTAAAGGTCATCTCATGGTTGCTTTATGGGACACTAAATAATAAAAGTTTCACAGGATTTCAAAGAAAAGCGTTCTGCTGACATTTTTGGAATTTAAGGACTTTCCTGTAAAAGACAGAGGCTCCGTGTGAACCCACAAGTTTCTTTCTAATTTCTTCTTCGGTATTTAAATCTTGCCTGTGACATTCAACACACAGCAAATAAAATTGATATTACCTTTTTTTTGTATTTTGTACAAGATTTCAGCAGCACTTCAGTTTCACAGTTTTTCTTTTAATTAACAGGTGCAAATCTACAGTCTCAGAAACATTTATATGAATAGACACTTGAAAGGTTGACCTCTTTCAGAGGAACTCAAAATACAGGTTTTCTTAACTAATTTTCTTTCATTTTTTAAGTGTGACGCAAATACTTCAGCATCTATAGTCACAATGTAAGATTAATGAATATAAATAAAACTAATCTTTGTAATTACTGACACCATTAGACACTCTAAGGACAGAGCAGGCTAAATTTTTTATATTTTAGTAGGCTACTGCTGCTGTTAAACTAAAAAGGTATGGTAAAAGGTAAAAAAGGTATGTAAGAAAGATACATTCTTAAAAAAAATTAAAAAATTATTATTGATGCATGAGGTATTTTACATCCAGTATTTTACATACAGGAGCCTTTAAAGGAAATTTTAAAAAATCACAATTAAATTCACATAAAGTCCGTGTTCGTAGGTTCTAGCTGTGTGCAAAGTCTTAAATGACCTGTTTGAAATGCATGGGTTCTTCCAAACATTACACTGACTGTAACTGCAGTCAGTTATCCATAAAGTTACATTTTCTGCGTTTACGTGCCTTCACATGCAAGAAACAGTTTTGCTTCTTTTTTTTTCAAATGGAACAAGACATGATATTGCTGCTGACAAAAATGTTCGTATATGAGAACAAATAATATTCAATTCAATCTAAATTACAATTTCAGTTTCTGAAATATGAGCATGATAACGTTCATTTGTTCTGTCGGTTTAAAATTTTGTTGAATTGTGTGATGTTTCACAATATTCATTTTCTGTCGATGTTTGCCACTCCTTCAGCAGATTACTGAGATGCACTGCGGAGCATTCAAAAGAGGGCAGTGTAACCACACATGCAGGGTTTGCTTGGTGCTTTCCCCTATTTCTGTATCTCCTGCATAAACAATGTCACAATTTCCACACACCATATGCATTTAGTTTCAAATTTGCATTTTTGCAAATCAATCCTTTCAAACTTGTTTTTTCTAAGTTATTATTATTTTTGTTTCAAATTAATATTCTATTTGTTAGGGGCAAAATGTCTGGTGTTGGTGTTGGGGGGGAGGGGGGAGAATATGAAGTATGACTAATATAATTCCAACAGACATTTCAACAGTCTGAGTGAAAAATCCAGTGGTCAAGCTGTGAGGAAAAAGCTGCACCTGGTAATTGCTGCAACACCCACTGACCCCTGTGCAATGTGGATCAGCATACCCCTTCACTACATGTAAGAAAATTGCTTCATAGTTAGTGCATTATTGTTTCAGTGATGGCAGAGAGGTTGCGTCGCCTGGCCCTGGGTGGCATCATTAACACAGGCTGGAGTAACACGTTTAAATCAGATGGCATTGTCACAGGTGTAGCTACTGCTGTTCATGCATGTGATTAATGTCCCCTTTTTTGATTAATTTCCTACGTTGGCTGAGAAGCCCTCGCATTTGTGATTAATGAACCTGCAGCCTAATATAATATAATAGTGGTCTGGTACTTATTTTTTATGTGCGCGTGTTTGTGCGTGTGTGTGTGTGTGTGTGTGTGTTCTCACTGGTACCAGTGTGCAGCATGCTTCAAATCCCAGTTCAGTCAATGGTCACAGCTAAAGGTCAGACGGGAGGAAATCACACACAACACATGGACTCCCTAACAGCAGAGTTTTTCTCACCGTGCGGTTGCGATAGAGGCAGTATATTGAGCTGCTACAGTAAATCTCGAAAACAAAGACGGCAGAGAGAAACTGGCACAGACCTAGAATGTAAAGTTAGTGGGAGGCTGATACATAAATCCACATACAATGACGCAGCTCTGGTCTCATGGGTCTAAGCTTCTATCTCTGCCCGAGGGCTGGGAAGGGTGTGACCAAGACGCTGCAAACCAGAGACTCATGCTCTTCATCTTTTCACAGCAGAGGGGGGGAAAAAGAAGAAGAAGAAAAAAAAACATACAGCTTGGTTATCCTCACTGTTGACCTTTTGATGTCTAAGTCAATATTCTCTCTCTTTTTTTTTTTTTCTCGTCCCTCTCAGGCTTCTTCCCCACATCCCCGGTGGTGACAGAGACAGAGGACACAGGGGTCTGTAATTAGCTGGTTGACCCCGGGGTTGGGTTGTGTGACCCCGGCAGCCGTGAAGCGCAGATCCAGGCCTGATCAGATGAGTAGTTCTGAGGGATCAGTGGTTGAAAGACAGCCGCCTCTGCACCTCAGCCAACCCAGTCACATTAGCCAGCGCGGGCCGAGACGGGGGCACAGTTACAGGAGCCCAGCTGCCGAGCCCAAACAGAGTCACAAACACCTGTCTGGGTAGAGTACAAACATATAGACACATGCTTTTCAACATCCACGGACACCGATGCGACTGCAAAAACACACTACCTGCCACCACTCAAGGAAAAGAAAGAGGAGGGGGGAGTGGGGGAGAGCGGGGCTGAGGGGTAACCTGACCCAGGTAGGGGAAGGATAGGTGGAGGGAGGTGGATGGGAGGCGAGGGAGGAGCAGTCCTGGCCCTTGGTCAAGTGCCTTGTATTCCACAAACAGGCCGCATCCAGTTACACTTTACCTGAGAAGCTGAGCCTGAGGAGAGGATTCAAAGAAAAGCAATGTGGACCTCCCTCCCTTTGGTGCACCTTCTTTGGCTAATGGAGATTTCACTCTTACAAAACGCATTCTGATTTCTTCTCTGAGCATGTATCCAGGGATTTAGTGAAACTTAAGGTCAATTCGTGTCTAAGTGTCCCCCCTGTTTTTTTTTCTCTCCAAGCTTTAAGAATGAATAAAAGCATCGCACTGAGGTACCTACGAGCTGGCCGATAATTGGTAAACGTGGCTCAGCTGTCTTTGCTGCCTCCACGGCTCACTACACTAATTAAAAGCAGCGAGATGGGAGAAAGGGAGAGAGTGTCATCAAGGACACGCTGGGAGACGTTCACCTGAGACAGCACAGTCACCGATGCTCCGGGCACATCAGTATGACCTGAACGCCGCACCGTTTGAAGTTGTGACAGAGAGAAAGAGAGACAAAAGCGTCTGGATCTGAAACTGTTGCCCTTGGGGGGAATAAAGAGATGGGAAGAAATAGAGAGGAGAGAACACAGGGTGAGGAGATGGAGACAGGGTTAAACACAAATTTGGTAGCAGTAGAGAGAAAACAGGAGACAGAGAGGGAGCGTCCTCCCAGATGCCTTTATTAAAGTTAAGGCCTCCTCTTTAGGATACTTATTATTTAGTCTCACTTTCTGTTACTCATCTTTCATTCCTTTCTACCTCTCTACCTCTCTCAAGTCATCATGTTTACACAAGCTGTTACTGCCATTTCCCTGTTGTCTAACCCTCTGCTGTTTTTCCTCCTTCTTTCCCCTTCTTTCTTTGTCTTTTTCCTGCTGGTTGGAAATCTGCAAGGCTTGCTCATCGGCGCCAGCCTCTGTTAATCCCCTCCCAAAGCACCTTAGCAACGCTAGGAATTTAGAGATGCTAAAAAAAAACACACGACGACAACGACAACAACTGTTCTTAACACTGGGCTCATATTGGCAAGAGTGGCCACATCTTGAGATGTGTGTGTATGTGTGTATGTGTTGTGTGTGTGTGTGTGTGTTTTCCATAAGTAGTTCAGAACAATCTGGAAGGGTGTGATAACCAAGGATCTCTCAAGAGTGTGTGTGTCTCTGTGTGTGTGTCTGTGTGTGTGTGTGCATATACAGTACGTGCGTGCACAGAGTGGGAGTGTATGTTTATGTGATATAGTTCCTATATAACTCCAGCAACCTGGTAATCACTGCATGTAGTCACCTGAGATGCTCATTATCTAGTCTCTGTACATGTTCTGTCTTTGTCTGAGCACCGAGTCTGCACCTCAGCACACTCCGCGCGCCGCTGGACGAGTCTCACAAGTGTTTGTCTTTGTGCGGTAAGCTGCACACACCTGAGCGAGTCAATGATAGACCGAGAGGCTTAAGTGAGCGGGAAAAAAATAAATTATGACAGATAGCAGTGGAACAATTTGTGTTACTATGGGTCCAACTTTGATGTTAGCCAAATGCCTTGATGAAGAAGAAGAAGAAAAAAAAAATCAATAAAGCAAGGTTGCAACACTCATCGCAATTACCAAGTCAGTTATTTTTCATTTATTGGCTTTGTGATGTTCACACATCAACACAGATCACCCCCTCCGCCTCTCGCTTTTTCTACCCAAAATCAATTACTTAGGGGCAATGGTAGAATAATTGAGGGCGCATTTAGGCCTTGAAATGAATACATAGTTTAAATGTTCAAACTTTTCTGCAACTTCTCGCTTTGAAGTATGAATTTACCTCTCAAATTGAATGTGAGAAAAAAATGACTGGAAGCACAATATTTTGTTCTCAGGCAGCAATAAGATGCAAGAGTTTATTTAATATGTGTTCGCTCTTATTTTATTTTTTTTTTAAATTCTCCAGCAAACACTATGTAAGTCAACAGAAAAACAAACCGTAAAATGTAAGTGTTGAGTGCATAACAAAGACCTGTCTTACAAGATGACATTTAATCCATCAAAAAAAAAAACATAGTTCCTTTTTTTCTTTTTTTTTTTTTGAAAGAAGTGAAAATAGAAATTTACATGACATGTACACTCATGCACAGGAAATATGTTAATTAGAAAGCTAACAGCATATCCAAACAATAAATGTTTATTCTCTGACAGTCTGCCAGAGGTTTGTGTTCAAATGAAAATGACCTGTTTCACACTTTTTCCACGCTGCACTGAGGGCCGTGGCCGAACAGGGACGGATGCTAAAGCTTCAACTGAATCTCTGGACCTACCGCCAGATCTTTACACGTTTCCTACCGGGCTGGTCAAACAGCACATTAAATACACTCAAAGCTGGAGAAATATTCATTACAGGCATTTTGACGGATTTCACAAATCTGAAAATGCAGCGGGTTATTGGAAAACATGCCAACTGAGGGACTAAGAGTATTAAGACAGTGAAGCTGGCTCCATTGAAAGGGACTGGGGAAGGAGAGCTGTTGCAGGCACTGCAGATTTTTTTTTGTGTGTGTTTGTGTGTTTATTTTTTTGCCAAAATTGATAAAATATAGGGTGGGGTTATTTATTCATCTTATTTGTTACGTCCAATCTTCAGGTAAGTCGCTTAAGAGAAAAAAAAAATCCACATGCTTTGAAATCAGACACTGAAATGGGTTTTTTTTTTTTTGTAATTTAGAGGTTAAGATTAGGTAGCATCACAGGGGAAAGAGTTAATGGAGAAAATATTGGAGCACTGACTCTTGCTGACATTTTCCAAAAGGTCTATTTTGCCCACAGCACCCATCTCCTGGTGCTCGATGCAATGATGGCTTGCCAGTAGAGGAGACGAGGTGCTATCTGGTAATCGCAGTCCGCCCACAGTGATCCATGTCCACTGTTGGTAGCCATGACTTTGCTGGAAGACAGAGAAATAGGGAGATGGACAAACAGAGGGTATTGATTTGTAAGGGTATCAAATGTCAATCATTACAGACACAGCGAAGCAACACATACAGAAATCTATAGTTTCATAGATGCGGTTTGGCTCATATAACAAACACACACTGTGACCAAGTTACCAATTCAATGACAAATCAAATTTATCCCACACCTTGATAGCTGACAACAATCTAATGGCTCTGGAAACAACCCAACAAAACAATCGAAAAGGGTGATAATCATTAAGAACAATTTATCTGTACCTCATTGACATTTTTCTGTGACATACGCATCCTTCACTTGTTCCAATCTGACCTATCTAAATGACCCGGTTTGTTGATCACTTGACCCAGCAGGGTTCAAAGGCCAAGCCACTTCAAACAGCTATCAGCGTGCTGCAGGTTGCGGTAGGCCCCGTAAAACTGCTGTTTCTTATCTGAACTCTTTGACCCCTCATTAACCCCTTTTCTGCTGCTCGGAGAATTATCGCCTGCTACAGACGAGCAGAAATCCTTTACAGCATCTGGTGGGTTCGAACGCGTGCGGGTGAGCGATAGACGAACACTGCAGGTGTGTCGTACACCACATTTTATTGAGGGAATTGTCAAGTCAGTGAGAGTTAGCGAGAGTTGGTGGGCGTAAGAGACTGTCAGTCAGATAGGGTTGTTACGTTTGTAAGAACAAGACGAAGAGTCTGTAGCTTCACTGTGGCACAGCTGTGCTCTGAACAACAGCTTTCTAACATGCAGATGCTGCATTCATGTCACATGAGACGGGATGGAGAGATAGAAAAGGTGCACGCGTTATTAACACGAGTTTTTAAATTATGAAGGCAGGTGTAGAATCACAAAAATGGCCAGGGGTGGATTCAAATATTGTGCATTGAAAACGTAATAGCATGTCCATTAAAATGGTCTTTGGCTGACATGTAGCATCAATGTTTGCTTGATTATGATGTCATTAAGTGGCACTTTGGGTATAATAGAGCTTTCAGAAAAATCTGGGTAATTAAAACTGAGATATTCATTCAGACACAGGTATAAGATTTATTGTGATCAACATATTCAGTGCAGCTGAGGCAGATGGGAACGTCATTTTGCTTCAAATTTTCACCTGAGGATGGCCCTGGATGAAAAGGTAACGTGGAAGTCTCCATTCAGTCTCTTTCATGGCAACTATGGCAATAAATGGTAAATGCAGGTGTGTTTTTGAAGCTGATATCATCAGTCAGTTGGCACTTGGGAAACGTCTCCATTACAATTCAGGGTCACCACCCACGAAAGTGGAAAAAAACAGTACGCTGTGACAAACACAGAGAAGTTGAAGATAGGGACAGCAATTTGGAGAAAATATTTAACTG
>NW_007579459.1:121004-134611 GCF_000690725.1 Stegastes partitus | reverse complement strand
AAACCAACCACCTTACTGTGTTAATAATCAAATACAAAAGTGTCTCCCATACAAACGCCCATAAAATACACAGAAACCTAATTCAAAGTCAGAGACTGACTAAATTCAGCGTAATGATCAGAAAAATCCAATGTTCCTTAATTAACTAAGCGAGAAAAAGGCCTTCAGACATTTTCAGTTCCAGAAATGATAATTGAGACTGTGGGCGTATAGGGAAATGTGTGAACAGACTGTAGTCCATTAGAACAATTTTATTCACTTCAGCTCATTTCTGAGATGTATGGTTGTGTTTGTAAAGGGCCAGAGAGGGAAGAAGAAGACAGTAGGTGTGATAGTGTGAAGCAGAAGTCTCAAGATTAGCAAATAAAATTAAAAGAAAAAAGTAGACTTATCTTATCCAGGTTCTAATATAAGACACAGACACCCAAGACATAGCTGAACAAGTTGCATACTGAACCCTGCCCTGGGATCAGGTAATAGTCAGCCATTCCTTACTTACCAGGAAACTGCCATAAATCCAGTTGGGTTTTCAATCCAAACTCACTCCGTTTACTTTTATACGCCACAATTTTAAAGCAAAGATGACCCAAAACTGGATTAGTTGTCCAGAGATCTGAAATCAAATTTTTACACCTTACTCTGTTCTCCTCCATGCTGTCTTTGTTAGCTTTTCTAAGCTACCTGGTGTGCATGAGATGAGCACCGGGAAACTTCCCACTTTAAGCAAATTGAGGTAAAACAACAACAACAGCAATCTTTTAGCATCAAACTGTGAACAGTCTGTGAGGGACGGAGCTGCAAAGCACTCAGACTTGCAGGTAAATTTCAGACTGAGTTCTTAATTTACCCGAAATATGACAAAGTTACAAAAAACAACATTAAAGTCAGGCCCATGAAAGAGGTCAAACCAACCAAGCTGCACAAAGAGGGAGTACTGACTAATCAAACCAGTTACACACAACAGGGGAAACATTAAAACACCTACAGCTAAACTAACAACAAAAAGCACAAAACAGTACAATTAATCGCATTAATCAAAAGAATAATAATTCACAAACCCAAAATATGGTAATTACCCATTACAAATCAAACAAATAAAGTAATATTTAAATCAAATAGTCCCGGTTCACCCCTTGAAGTGGCAAGTACTTGGTATGGTCTGATTGGTAGGTCTGGTATAAAAGCCTGGTGCTCCTTTAGTACAAGCTTTTGCCTGAAACTAGCCACATGACCACAGAAGAAGACAGCACCAGTAAAACAAAGAAAAGATAAGTACAATGAAACAATGCGGAACATACAAAAGATAACTAAATGTGCACACTAAAAATAGAACTTAAGGTCTTCAACAAAGGCTAAATAAATTATGAAAGTGTTGTTGGAAACGATAAATTGTGTTTCTCAACTTAAGCTAAAGTGGCTACTGGGGTTAGCGACATTGTTGTATGGCTGCAATGGTAGCCATCACAAGACATCATGATTGCACATCCAACACACTAATAGTGACCACAACATATTTTTCAGTGGAGAGCATCTTCAAGGGTCTTGTTTTTGGACACCCAATAAATTTTCTTCTAAGCTTTGTTTTTGTCCCCAGTAGCTTCTCTATAACTGCTAAATGCGCCACAGTGTTAATCGGCCATCTTTGTCAGTTGCTAAGTGCTGGGGCAGTGAGTTATTTAGAGCTTTTTTTTTGTTGAAAACAACTGCCTGCAGTTACTTGAAATGGCAAAATAAGACTGATGAACCGGGCTGTAAGTGACACCATTCACATCACTCATTGTCATCTGATGTGTTGTGATTAGAAAACATCATTAGAGCTGCTTTAAACAGAAGGCAGCATTTATTGAGATGCATGGATGGGAACGGCCTCTTTAGAACATCATTACTTTTTCTTTTCTTTTTTTTTTTCCTACAGCCTTTTGGGTGGCATAAATCATCACTAATATTTGTCCTGTAAGTTGGTCACACTTGTACAGTTTTAATCAACAAGTAAAATGTAACACTTAGTGTAAAATACACTTTCAAGCAAACTATACTGCAAATCAAGGTTACCTTTTTTTTTCTTCTTTACATTATTTTCAAATGTCAGACTTTCAAAGGGGCCTTTCTCACATTTACTTACAGTCCTCTACTCACATTACCGTCAAAGACAAGAGAAAACAAAAGGAGAAAGGGAACATAAAACACTTTCATATGTCTATAGTAAACCTTTCACAAAAACTGTGCCTTGTTACACATATCTCAGGTTCCTAAAGGGGCTTTACTCACATTTGCTATGCCTGATTACCCAACCCGGTTTTGTAATGCTCCCTATACCCCTGTGGTTCCCAATGAGGGAGAGTTGTGCAAAACCCATATCAGAGATTGCTTCATGTATCTCAATTTTCTATATTCCTCCTCTCTGCTATAAAATCAGATTTTATGTGTCCTTATCGCTTACATTGTATAGTAAACAGTTCTGTGTGCAAAGCCACACCTACCATAAAACAGTTCTTTGGCTGAAAGCATGTTGTGGGCAAAACTGAGTTTGTTGTCTCCCGCTCTTGGCTACGTTCCCTCTACAGAAAATGCATGTCTGATCATCTCTCCTTCCGACATCTTGGCATTGCGAGCTTGTCGAGTCCATCCATTATTCTGCTTAATGCATTCTGGCCTGTGAAGTGGCTCTGGGTTGCACGGACTTTGCCTTGTCATAATAAAATATGAGCTGTCTCTTTTGCTCTGATGGCTCTGGGGGGAAGCTGAGAGAAGAGGGAGAGATGGACACAAGAAGATTGATATATTTGAGCTCTGCCTGCATTGATTTAAGGGGCCAAAGGCGACACCATGATCCTTCAAACCACCTTTTACTCTATAGCAGCAGCATGCTCTTTATAAAGATGGAGAACAGAGAGAATTTTAATTGATTAAATCTAGAATTCGGTTTGGGCTGCACACCCCAGAGACCACAGCGCCCCTTATTTGTTTATGGCACCTGTCACGGACTGGACACGGGGGCAGCCCCTGATAACTCTGGAACTTTACTTGTTTATGAGTCCAGATGTAGAAACTTATTTAATCTGCAGCTGTACTTGGTGTTCATGTCTGCAGCTATGTTCTTTATATGCCTAGATTTGCAACCTTAATGGAAAAGATCAGAGCTTCTGTCCTATTTACAGAGTCTGTGTGACTTCCTTCATCTTTTGGTTTCACACTGGCTTTATCTCGGTAACTGATTCTTCTGATTTCAGATGAAATATGTTTGTGTGGGCTCACACATTTTTGCGTATGGGTTGTTTCCTTGTTTTAAAGGGAAGTTTCATTTACATTCTGTGTTTCTTTTGTTTATTGTGCAGTGAGTCGTATACTGTTTGGGTAAAGTCAGCCCTGAACTTACTAGAATGATGAAAACTTTCTAAAAAGACACATCAACAAGCACCAATATTTAAGTAATCTAAATAATAAACAGTTTTGCGCTATATGTTAACTACTGAGAGCAGTTGATGAAATTATATTTTAAAAATGCTGTTTCAGCTCAGCTAGTGAGAGCAGTAAATCCTCAGGTTATTGTTGTCAGATGTGTCAGTAAAACCTGAATTCATCTGTTTTCATGCTTCACCAGTGATGGTGTGGGAAGAAACGCTACTTTGCTTGTTCCGGTCTGCGTGCTCATTCACTCACGTCGCCCTTCCTTTTACCACTACAGAGCTTTTTAACGGACAGCTACCACCTCATAATATCACTCTAAACACTTGCTAGTAGCTAAAAATGTCAGCCCGTCTCAGACACAAGCACTAAGCTGCTGCACTTGGGAAGGAGAGTTTAAACTCCAGCTCGTTAATTATTGAACACTCATCTGTAATTCAACCTTATTTATACGGTGTGTTTGCTTGTTAATAATGCACACATACACTCAGTGGACACTTCACTGTATCAAATATTGCTATATGCTATGTCTTCATGTGGAGTTGATAATGTTCAGTTTTTGTGGATGTTGTCTGGATGTTCGAGGACATAGTTCAGTGTTATACAGGATTAAATCTCCTCATTTCCACACATGACAGGGCAGAATATGAGAAATGCCTCACTGAATGTATCTGGGCTTTTGACCAGACAGAATCAGTGAATGTTATCCTGAATTGTCCTTTGCATCCTCACAAAACCGGGAAGCAAAGAGAAAGAATCAAGAGCGTTTTCCTTTTGGAACAGACTGGAAACTGTAGGGATGAAGTGGGAATGAAGGGATGCGATATGCCTGGGGCCAGTATCCACGGCCACACAGTAGCACTCTTGGTTACGGACCCATGACGACACGACCTCAAAGGCACAGCGGCATCCCTCGACGCTGCCTGTTTAGAACACGGATGGCCTCAAGAGTCAGCCTTTCCTAACAACACCGCTCTCTATCACACAGTTGCAAAACGAGGGATGTGGAGATGGAGACGAGAGCGGGAGTGGAGCTGAGCCACGATGTCTGTCCTCACCGCTTGCTTCGGTTGCCATGGAGATCCTGAGGGGATTCCAGATTCCTGCAGGTAGAGATGGAAATGGAGTCAATTTGGTAGCATTTTCTAACAAGCCATCTGTTTGTAAGGCTTTATAATTTGTAATGCTTGATTTATTAGTGGGTGAAGTAGAAGTTAAAAGACAACTTTCAAACCCAAACAGCTGGATAGTAATAGCAGGGGTGCATAAAAGCAAAATCAATTATACACAGTGCTGAAGGTAGCCCACAGCCAAAACACTCTGCATTTATTTCATGTAATCATTTATTTGACGGGGATGCTGCTCATTGGTCACCCAAAAAAAGGCTGTATGAGTTCTTCAGGCTGATTTTCAGCTGTTGTGCCTCCTGAACAACCACTGAGATCAGCGTTAAAACGACTTATCACAATGAGCACATACTGTTGACACGTGAGGAGTTCCCCTAAATCAGTACAATATACACTTCTACCAAGCAAATGTTGCAACATAACTACGAAACAAAGGAATATCCAGTTTATTTAGGTGTGTAAATGATTTTGGGCTCGGGTTAACAAGTCATTTACTAAAACTTTCTAGACACCATGCTGATGAACCGAGGAGCTCAGAAGAAACAGTGAGTGCCATGCTAGAGGAAGATAAACACCGATGACAACCTGGCAACCCAGGTGTTCCTATCAATAATTTATAACGTTTTTAAGAACCAGTTTGCTTTCCATAAATGGTTTCAAACTATTTCCATCTGACATTTTTATTTTTCTCCAAATGCCAGCTATAGATAATAGAGAACACACACACAGGTTTTCAGCGTATTTAAGTAAAGAGCTCATAACTAAGCCTCTTAACATGCATTTTCTCAGTTTTATCAATGTTAAGATCTCTTAATTTTCTTACCAAAGGCCCCTGCCGCCTAAAATAAATAGATTAAATGCTTAGCAATCATTCATGTGAAGGTGATTGGGGTTTTTCATGGGCCATAACTGACTCCTTGCTTAGCTTGCATTTTTCTGAGTTAATACGTGTACAAGTAGCTATAAGCCACCTAGAGGTGTCTCATAACCCTGACAGCATCTATACAACACTGGATGAACAGGCTGGAGGTGATCAGTAGCTACAGTGAGCAGAGAGCGCCACCCTGTGGTCAGTGTAAGAAGTGAAGCTTTGCTCTGCTCCAGAGTCAGTTTCAGTGTGACTGTGATATGTCAAGTCAATGTTTTACTCCTGCCTTTGCAAGACAAACAAAGTGTGAGGGCTGGAAAGTGTATTCCTTGTAGTGCCTTGAACACACACGCAATACACTCACACACAAACGCACAACTCCCTTTCAGCACTGAGTAACATCTTTAGATTGTTTCTGAAGATGTTCACATCATTTCATGTCATTGTTTAGCTTGATGTGTCCAACTGACAGAACAAAACCACAACAGTCCAACAGGTAAACAAATATTAGTGTTACTTTTTAAAATCTAATTTCCTCATCTAACTGATTAGTTTACTAAATGTTTTAATGAGACACTGCAGTTTACATGTTTTATTATCATACAAATCTATCATCTTTCTTCAAATGCTTCAATTTCCTCCATAATGTTCATTTAATAAATCACACTGAGTACACTGAGGCTTCATTTACAATCTATCCCAGTAAAAAAGAATAAAAAAATGTACTGGCACAAACAAGAAACATGGTCAACAATAACAATCAAAACATTATTGACCAGCATTCCTGCCCTCTGTGACCCTGACCTTAAAGGTTACATATTCGAAGCATGTGAGCAAATAGTGTTTAAAAACAGGTTAAATTTTATTGTTTTAGTGCCTGCAGGGGTGAAACTACTCAATATTTCTGCAAAATGTCAGTTTTAGGTCACAAAAATGAGTATTTATGTATTCATTCATTAAAACCTTTGTGTTAAACTCTGAGTACACTGAGGTATAAAGTCCTCATTTACAATGTATTTGAGTAAGAAAATCAAAGTTGTAGAGACACAAATGGGAAACTTGGACAACAATAACAATCAAAATATTTTTTAAAAGGTTCTTTTGTTGTTGGCATTTTAGAAAATGAAGAGATGATGATAAACAGAAGTAGTTACCAACATCCTTAGCTGGTGTCTGTTTGTGACCCCACTTAAAGGTTACATATTTTTAATGAGGTGTGAGCAAAACGTGACTTTAAATTAGCATATATTAATGTTCCAGGGCCCTACAGAGGTGAAACTGCTCAGCGTTCCTGCAAAATATCAGTTTTAGGAGCAGAAATGGTAGAACTACTGCATTAAATTGCACTTTTGGGGGTAGATTAGAGCCAAAACAGATCATCGTGGCTTTGAAAACAGCTCTAGAATATTTCCTTGTTTCCTGTAACACATGATGTGTCACCTTTCTTTTGAAAAATGTGTCTTTAAATACAAATTAATGTTTATCTGCTCAGCTGCTTCTTTGAACTGAGGCCTGTCCAAAAAAAACAAAAACGCAGCTTACAGCAGATAACAACAGATAGCCTGTGGCGCGGTTCTAATAAACGGATAAAAGAGCAGGATATGCAAAGCCACGCAGTGAAAGCCTATTCATGACATGCTGAAGTGCCCTAACAACTGGTTGGACTGGCTTGTTTCCTCTTTCTGTGATGTCATCCAATAGATGAGCGGCTGGCGGCTGCGATGCGCATGTATGCAGTCCGCTGCCTGAACGCATCACAGCGAACCGCACTTGACAGCTTTCCAGGTTAGAGAGAAAGGGGGGGCAAAAACAGACCATTGAAAGGGAGGGAACCAGAATTTCCATCAGCCAGCCGTCATCCGCATCCACCCGAGGTAGAGGGTTTCCCGCAGCCTCTCTATCTCACACACCTCATGCATCATTTTTGGGGATTAATGATGTTTCTGTCGTAACGCACAGATGACAGCGTAACCAGGGCGGTGGGCTGTTACCAGATACCAAAAATTATATATATACACACACAGCCAGCTTTTTTTTTTTGTGTTGTTGTTGATCCGCTGTGACTGGACATGAATTCGGCGGAACAGACGGTTACATGGCTGATTACGCTCGGGGTGCTGGAGTCGCCGAAGAAGACCATCTCGGATCCCGAAGCGTTTCTGCAGAGCTCCCTGAAAGATGGGGTGGTCTTGTGCCGACTGCTGGAGCGGCTCAGCCCGGGGTCCACGGAAAAAGTAAGGGCAATAACACCCCACCACCACCACCACCACCACCTCCACCCTTCCACAACCGCACTCTCTCTCCGCATAACCAACCGCCCGCCCCGTCGGCGTGTCTGCCCGGATCCGTAAAAAAACCGACGCGGTTTGTTGTCTGGCCTCTCTTTCTGCCCACTGATCCATGAGGCAATTTCTTTTGTAGGTCACGGCAGCCCGTGTTATTGTCTGCGATAACAGCACCGTGGCTGCACATACGTATGTCAGCGCGTAAAAAAAAAAAAACGGAAAGGCCGTTGTTTCCACTGCGTATCGATCCGCTTTAAATAAGGCATCATTGTTATGGGATGAAAAAATGATTCATCAAATGTATGTACTGCTGTTGGATCCTCTGGTGTTTTATGATCTTTACAATGAAGGCCTCGATTCATATGCTTTCAACGCAGGTTTACACACTCGAGCGTCGTGCGTAATCGTTCGAAGCCCACTGTTTTAAATTCCTCTTTAATCCAGGGCATGTGTGTCCGTGTATTTTGGTCCACGCAGCGGGCAGCAGACAGGGATGAGTGACTATCTGTACACAGCTATAAGAGTGGGCCGCCATTGACTGCAAAGGCGCACAGACGGAGATGGACCCTCTCCCTTTTTAAAGAAACAGCGCAGTGTTTGTGTCTGTCAACGTATAGCATCAGCCAGTTTAGACAGCAACCTAAAGGAGGCAATGTTTTTCCTGAAAAGAGAGAGACAGGGAGAGTTTTGCTCGAGGCTACTTGCACCTTCACACAAGCCTGAGAGATTTGCATGTTAAATAACAGGTTTTTCATATTGTGACAGCAGTTATCTTTCATCCAATTAAGCACATGGCAGCATCTGATGTTGGTTAAAAAACATTTACAATGGTGTGTCCTCACAGGGGGGAGAAACAACTGTTCCCTCATGATGCTGACGTGAGATCCAGTGTGGCCCAAATCAGGCAACATATTGCTGATCTAAATTCTGTTTAATCTGCTGCCATAGTGGATTTAATATGTTATATTTCCAGACAGCTGCTAAGAAGATTTTGTAAAACTTGTAAACCCTTGTGGGTTAAATGCCTTGACCCACAACAGTATTCTCATACTATCAAACTGTTTCACTGATAAAATAATTACAAGTTAGATAACACTACATGTATGCAAACACATGGCTTGTTTATATGTTTTTTCCCTGATCAGTGAAGACAGGCCTCCATACCTTTTAAAAACAATGACAATAAATGTCACCAAAAAGTGCAGAACTAAGATTCTAAGTCCAGTACTAGATTTTTTTTCAACCAATTCAGATGTCGATATTTCAATTTAACACAATTCAGATGATGATATATTAGAGAATTGTGTGCCTTTTCTTTTTACATAAACACATAACATAAACAAGTCTTTTTATTTGGTTATTTTAAATATGGTTTCAAATTAAGGTTTCGCTGGTAGTGATTATTGGATTGGTCGATTATTGAGATCACTATTGAGCATTTTCCCAATCATCCATCCATTATCTATACACCGCTTAATCCTCACGGTCGTGGGGGGCTGGAGTCTATCCCAGCTGACTTAGGGTGAAGGCGGGAGACATCCTGGACAGGTCACCAGTCTATCACAGGGCTACACTTAGAGCAGGGGTGTCCAATCCTGGTCGTCGAGGGCTACACAATCCTGTATGTTTTAGATGTTTCCCTCTTCCAACACACCTGATTCAAATGATCAGGATTGTTATGAGCTGATCATTTGAATCAGGTGTGTTGGAAGAAGGAAACATCTAAAACATGCAGGGTTGTGTAGCCCTCGACGACCAGGATTGGACACCCCTGAGTTAGAGACAGACAACCAAGCACACTCACATTCACACCTACGCACAATTTAGAATCACCAATTAACCTCAACATGTTTTTGGACTGTGGGAGGAAGCCGGAGAACCCGGAGAGAACCCACGCTGCACGGGGAGAACATGCAAACTCCACGCAGAAAGATCCCGGGTGTCCTCACCAGGACGCAAACCGGTGACCTTCTTGCTGCCTTTCTTTGTCTGTAGTCAGTCATTTGTCCTAGAAATGTCTCTCTAGCAGAGACACAACCTGCAAAAACTTAAACAAGAAGTTGTCGCCACAAACCAGGGCATTAGCTGCTTCACCGCCTACATTAGGAGGCAGCAGTAGATTAACCCGAACATTAGCTAAGAATGTTTTAAGATATGGGTCTCAGTTGACAATAAAAGTGACAGAACAGAGAAAAAATAACCATACACAGAGCAGAACAGCAGACATAACTGCAGGAGACAAGCTGCTGATCTCAACTGAAGTTCTAATGTGTGATTCTCTGACATCATTGCTCCTATTTCTATTGTACATATTCAGTGATGTTATTTCTTTGTAATGAAGAAGCCTAGTTATGAATGACAAGTTTCCTGCCGTCAGAGGCTATGAAAATATCACGTTTATGTGTCAACAAATTAAATTAGCTGTCTGTTTTGATTACCAATAATCGGCATCAACCTGGAAAACCCATATTGACCTGACTATGGGTAACGTGTACTGAGCAAACATTTGCAGCTGAAAAATAAGCCTGTCGGTACTCTCCGGTGGACAAACTATGCAATGAAGATTATTTATGTCAAATATACAACAACTTGTCTGTGAAGTTGTGGGGTAATGTTAGAAGCTTCAGTAAAAAGCAACTGGAAGTCTCTTTTAGGTTTTTGAGGATGTTTAGCCTCATCCAAGAGGCTTCTTTGGTTAGAACTGTCTTCAAAAACCAAAAAGAGACGTCCAGTTGCTTTGTACTGAAGCTCCTAAGATTTCTTCTGACATATCTTCACAGACAGCGCTGTGATATATCCTCTATACATTAACATATGTGAGTGTTTTTTTCTTTTTTATAGATGCTGCAACTCCCACAGTTCTACAATTTTTTATTTGTTCCTTTTTGCTGTTCTTCCTATTTTTTCCTGATACTTCCACTTAACCTGGTTGCTTACATAATAGGAAATATCTCTCTGTTTTGGCTCAGTTCCTGTAGCCATATTCTCACTGAGTAGTTTCTGTCTGAGCTGTGATGTAGAAGAAGGTGGGAAATGTGGAACACAGCTGCTATAAATGCCAGAGATGTTACCTTACCGACTAAAGATGCAGACAAGGAAGCTGCCCTCGCCTCGCTCGCTTGCATCGCTTCTTTCCTCCTCAGTTTCCTCCTTCTGACTTTATAATACAAGGGGTAGATGCAAAGCTGTGATATGACAGCGTGTGCAGCCTCAATTGCACTTCTATTATTCGTCTTTATCTAATCTGAAGAATGTCTTCTTCTTTTTTTTATCAGCGACTCGCTCTTTTGCTTCCCCAGGGCTGTATTAATAACTGCATGCCGCATGCACACTTCCTCGACTTATCTCTGCCCTGGACATACAGTAGGACAGTACATCAGCAACGGGGAATATGAGAAAAACTGAAACTGATATTGTAATTAAACTGGAATGTGGTGGGAAATGTTTTTGAAAAGTTAAAAGGATGCAAAATGTGAGGAAAAGTATAATTGTGATGAATGATGATAGAAAATATGAAGAAAGTAGTAGTTTTTTGCAAGAGGAAGACATAATAGCAACCTGCTGTTAAACATGAATATAGAACTTTAGATATTTTTGTCATTTTAAAAAAAGATTTTACCTATATCAGTTGGAAATGCCAAAGATATGTTAAAACAATAGCATCCCCACTACATAGTACAGGCTTTGTCCCCCGGAGACTATACTGAAAAGTACATTTTTTTAGCTAGAAAATTTCCTGATCAGTACGTGTCATGTACACAATTCACTTTTCAAGGATCCTTCTCAAAAATGTCAGTTTATGTTATGCTTAGAAAAACAATATGCAACAAAATAGTCATACGATTATTTTTGACAAATTTTTTCTTTGAGTTACTCAAACCGAATTATCAGTTTACAAAATAATTTGAGATTCATATAATAGTCAATAATATTCAGTTTACTATAATGGAGGAAGAAAGAAACAAGAACATTTTGTAATCTAAGAAGCTGAAATCAGAGGATTTTGACAAATTTCTCTTTAAAAATGTCTCAAACTGATTAATTGATTGATAAAATGGTTGCTGATTGATTTAAATTGATTTAATAACCCAATTATATTCTGTTAACTGTCACAGAAAAGTACAAACAAAACAAAACCCTATTTTGGTTTTTTTTCTTAAAATATTTCTCAAACTGACTAATTGGTTAGTGAAATAGGGGATTTATTTAATGACCCAGTAATTTCCTTTTTATTGTCACAGAGGAGGAATGAAACACAGAAATATTCCAGTTTAACAATTTTAAGTTTAACTATTTTTTTCTTTTCTTTTTTTAGAAACTGACTCAAAGGGAATAATCAGTTCTAAAATAATTGGTTGTTTCTTTAATAACCCAATAATATTTAATTTACGCTCATAGAGTAGTAAAGAAACCAAAATATATCCATTTAAAACAAATTAGAAGCTACAATCAGAGGTTTTGACTTGTTTTCTTAAAACATTATGACCTGTTATCAGAATAGTTGGCAATTAATCTGTTAACCCAATAATATTCGGTTTACTGATGCAGAAGAGTAAAGAAACCAGAAAATACTCTAAACTAAAATCAATGGATTTTGTCCCTTTCTGTAAAATTATTGTTAAATTAAATGAAACTAAATTATACGAAGTCAAAATTATTAAACAAAAGTTGTTGATTGATCTAACCCGATGATATTCCATTAATTGTCAAAGAGGATTAAAGAAACCTGAAAACATGATTATTTCAGAAGGATGATTTAGAAAATGTAGATGTTTTTTTTTCTCAAGAAATCACTCAAACTGAGTAATCAATCAGGAAAATAGCTCGTGATTCATTTAATAACCCAACAATAGATGAGGAAAGAAATCCTACAATATTCTACTTTACACTTGAATCAGTGGAGTTTTACTTACATTTTCTTTATTTTCTTAATGATATTATGAAATTTTAGAAGCTGGAATTGGAAGATTTTGACTTTATTTTCCTTTTGAAAAATTACTCAAAACAATGTATCACTTACGGAGCAGCTGGTGGCTAATCTCATAACCCAAAAATATTCACTTTACTGCCATAGAGGAGGAAAGAAACCAGAAAAAATTCATGTCGTGTAACAAGCTAGAATCCAAGAAGTGTTTTTTTTTTTTTTTGTCAGAAGAAGTCACTCAGCAATTATTTGATTATCAAAACAAATGGTGATTTACTTTACAAAGCAGCAATATTCTGTTTATTATCATAGAAGTAAAGAAACTAGAAACTAGAAAATTTTAGAAGCTGGAATTTGACGATTTGGACTTTACTCAAACCGATGAATCACTTATCTACAGTCACACAACAGAAGTGCCACAGGTCTCTAGGGGCACTATTAAGTATTTAGCTTTTCAGTCACTATGATTATATGGGTGCTGAAGTGTTGTTTTACTGCTGTCTCCCTGTGTTCTCTCTGTTATTTATGTTTATCCATGGAGACGAGAGGATACACACCTTTTCATACAGCTACTTGTCAGGTGAAAAGCTCACTACTGCCCCTATAGGCCTGTGGCACTTGCATTGCGTGACTGGATATGCAGCATTTTCTTTTTGCATTTGTTTTCATTCATGCAAAATGTCTGTATATGCAGCGTTTTCTTTTTGTAGTGCGTTTCTGTTTATGCAAAGTATTTGTGTGGATGTAAACAGTGGATTCTCTACTGCGTTGTGTCATATTAGCTGAAGCAAGGATCTTTTTGGAGGCAATCTCCGTTTACTTCAACTTAACGGACGACAGAAAAACATACAAAATCCGCTGCAGTTCCCAAGACTTGTACCCCTCTCCCACAGAATACATGAACTAAAGGGCGCCGCGTAAGGCGGGAAGCATTCAATATATGTACAGTAGAGGTACAGTACAAGTCTGAACACATACCTTAACAGACGAAAAAAAAA
>NW_007579459.1:67391-120027 GCF_000690725.1 Stegastes partitus | reverse complement strand
CAAGCCAATTAATCGACTGTCCGAATAATTGGCCATTAGTCGGTTAATCGTTGCGACTCGAGTATTAAAAACCCTTCAGGCTCCAGCAGCAGCAGCAGCAGCGGGGATCCCTGGTCTCCGGCGTCATTTCCCTCCGTGGAGCGGCTCCACTCCTCCTCCCGCTGCGGGCTTTTGAGTTCAGCCTCCCGGACGGAGCGTCAGAGGCCCGACGTGCTCACACGGACCGTAGAATGCGCCTTCAAGAAGAAGCAGAAGCAGAAACGTTTCTCAGGCAGTTAAACTCTCAAACAACCGCAGCGTGAGAAGTGAGACGCTCGCAGCGGAGAAACTGAGAAGTTATTTTTTATTTTTTTAAACCTCTAACCAGCGTTTCCGTCTTTTCAGATTTACCAGGAGCCGAAAAACGACGGCGAGTGTCTGAGCAACATAAAGGAGTTTCTCAAGGGCTGCACATCGTTCCGCGTCGAGGTAAGTTCTCCACGTTTTGTGTGTGTGTGGAGAGGCTTTTAATTCTTTGAAAATATCTGGAACTAGCCGTGTTGTGATACTTCAGGAGAGGAGCAGCTCGAAACGTGGAGTTTGTTGCATGTTTCGGCGGAGACAATAGACAATGCGTCCGTGGAGTGGACTGACAGAGAGGGAGGAGGAGTGAATTAGCAGCCGAGAACAATCACCCATCGCTGGGCTCGCAGGGATTTGCTTTGACCCCTTCCACCGGGCGACACATATGCAATATTTTGGCAAGCCTTAAGAGACTTTCATTTCTAACTGCCGCCCCTCTGGAGCCTGTTTATGCTCCCCACTAGCGCCTGGGTCATGTTTATGCTCTTTAATTAATGCAAAAGCTTTGTCCTGGGGCTCATGCATGGCTTTATTGTCACCACTGGCCATTGTGTACACTTTACACAAACTGCCAGTGCAGCTATGAACACTACAGGAGCTGGCTTATGTAAGCAGGTCTTGTTCTAACACGGGTATTACAGCCTTATTATTATAAGTCTAAACATGTCCACAGATTAGGCACCTCGCCCCTTGCAGGTTTTGCGAGGAAATATTGGTGCAGTTGTGGCTCATTTTAAAAACCCACCACAATCTAAGTCCAGTTTGTGGCTGTGCATTGGCCAGTGAGTGCATAGAGGGGTCATTGAACCCACCGTGCCCTGACAATGCGACTCAGTGTTCCCCGGCGTAGCTTCTCCACCGAACAAGAGGTGGAGCTGACACAGTCCACTGTCATATTGAGTGTGTGAAACATGCCATTTAGTAGCTCCAGACAGCTGAAATTCCAGAGAAGGAAGAGACGTGCATCATGGTTTCATTGGGGAAAGGCCTCTGTTTGTTTTGGCTGACTACAGGGACAGGTTGTGGCAGCAGATCTGCACTTTTTTACTGGTAACGTCTCATCCTTTATGTGTCTTCCATGGAGGATGTCACCAGTCCTGTGTGAGATCAAATGCATGCAACTCTTTTTTTTATTTTTGCTGGGGGTGAACTCGACAGAGCGGGATTACAGTAATTTGGGACACGGCAGCCCTACCGCTCACCATCTGTAGAGCAAAGATGGATCTCCTCCAGAGCCCAGAGCCCTGCTGGCTCGGGCCCCAGGTAGCTGTGGCGGCGGATTAGAGCCAGTGGCCGCTTTTCATGTGGCGGGCAGAAACAAAGACGCTGCGCTTTTTGCAGTTCTGACCTACCTTTGAGTTAAGCTGGACGTTTGGTCTGTGCTTTTGCAGCGTTTGCGTGTGCAGTTGGAGTCTTTCTGCAGGGCTTGATGTGTTTTTATATCTTCTTTGGATGCTTTGCTCGGTTTAGATGCTCGAGACTGTGTCCGACGCTTGAGCAGCTGCTGTTGCCGACCCTTCACCTCTAATGCCTTTGACCAGAGGAAGCGATCATTAGAGTTCCCATGACCCCTGCGGTCCCTCGGGAATAGTAACCTTACTCTGCATCTACCCGGAGATTAATTACAGATCCATATGTGGAAACTAATGCATGAAATTCTGTGCAGTCAAAAATGAAAGCAGGAAAAGGTAAAGCAATGAACTGCTAGATCTTTGAAATGCTGCATAAAGCCGAGAAAATCACAGGTCTTCAAATAACAGAAAATATGGAAACTGATGGTTGAAATGCAGGTAAAACAGCAACAAATCTCACCATCAGAGTTGCTGGAGTGGAAGAATAGTTTTCTCTTTTGCCTGATTTTATTAACCGTAGTTCGGGCTACAAGTATAGTCGGTTTTATTTCCTGTTTACATGAACAGCTTGTTGGTTTCAAATTGAAATAGTGAATTGCAAGTGACAAAGGCTGCAATTTAGGAAATACAATCATGCTTTAAACTGCCGTGTAAACGTTTCTATAAGTACTTGCCATCCTCCTTGTGTGACAGTCACGCTATTCATGCTAACATCGCTGGTAATGCTCCTTCACTTGTTTTAAATCTGTAACAGTTCAGTGAATATCCAACTGAAGCTTGAGTTTCGAAAATTAAATCTCAAATCAAATCGTCAGTTGCAAAAACTACAAACTGCTCGGCCCTCCTTCTACAGATAGTTGCAACAATAAGTCGACTAATCAGTTAGTTGAATGAGAGAAAATTAATCTGCAGAAGTCATCAGGTCATCTTTCAGCAAAACTGTAAAGTCTTTGATTGATTTTCTGATCTTACGTTAGTGTTAATTGAACTTCTTTTCGTTTTGAACTGTTTTTCTGCCAAAAGGAGGAATCAGACTGTTTCACTTCAGGCTCTAAGAAACTCCTGTGGACATTCATTTTCAATTTTCAGTTAATTGAAGTGGAATAATTGGCGGATAAATTGATCAAATAATTAAAAGAAATGTGTCTGCAATCTGACTTAAATGTGCATCAGATGTTCGTTTCTGCTTTTAGGGCACTAAAACTAAGTAAGTTAACCTTAAATAATCACATATTTCATAATCATTTTACATCAGCAGCTGTCGTCACCAAAGCTCAATAAATTTACCAGACTGATTTAGCAAATCTGATTTTTTTTTAAAACTCTCTTTTTAGGCTGTAATCTTCACTTAATGCTTGTCTGGGGGGCTTTTTAGTCTTCAGCCTGGTCTTCTGGAACTGAAACACATGATCAGCTGGATTGAGGTCAGATGACTGACTTGGCCGGTGAAGAATATTCCACTGTGTAGCCATAGAGAGAGAAAAAAAAACTGCCTCGGCTGTATGTTTAGCAGCATTGTCTTAAAATTGAGGGCATTTTTGTGAAAAATAAATAAATAGAAAGGACAATGACAGCACTCAGTGTGGTTGGAGACCCCCCTAAAACTGTAAAAACCCCTCATTTTGGAACACCACTTTGTGTATTTAACTAATCCCACGCACATGTGACCATAGCTGTAGTATCTGTGGAGTAGTTTGTGGCGATACCCCGTGCAGATAAACGCTCATTTCCTCAATCACAACACTGTGGGAGCAATTTGTTGCAATGTTGTAGCGTGCTGAGTCACAGAGGGGTGTTGCGCTATTGTTTCAGCCTGCTCTGAGGGATCGTTACCTGACTGCGCTGCTGAGGCCCCGCAGACAAGTCGAAGCTTGTCGTGTTCATTATCTCCGAGCATGAATCTTTAATATGCGTCATCCATCATGTGTGTCACCGTGAAGCTGCTAAAATGGCTTTAAATATGGAGGAAAGGCTCACATTTTGCAGACATCACAGGAGAGGAGAAGTTAAGTAAGCAGGTTTTTAGTTTAAATGTCAGCGAAAGTGCAGAACCAGTGAGGGAGAGGGTGCTTGTGCTTGAATGCTCACCGAGGGAGGCGAGTTTTGTAGCTTTGGCACACAAACACTCACATACACACTCCGTTATCCAAACACACACACTAACACAGTCATTCACATATCACCCCCCCGAGGACATATCTGCAATCAGAGCGGAAGATGAAAGCGACTCGTATCTCGCAGTCGCTCGCCCTCACTGTAACTGAAGCGAGAGTAACCAATCACTTGAAGCCGTAACACAGGAAGAGCAAGGACAACTACAGTCATCAACAGAGATACAATCGCTGCCATTCATTCTGAGCGAGAGGCCAGAGAGAGTCGTGGTGATGCTGACAGAGTGTACGGTCTAACAGGCTTAAAAAAAAAGATTCTCAATAATTTCTGACTTCTATCTTTAGCGCTCCTATTAGTGCCGGGGCTACTGGCTCCAAGTCTTCAGTTTCTCTGGTTATGTTAGTTCTATTAATCTGTCTTTTTGTTGTGTCGGGTCGGTTTCTTGATCTTAAGAAATCTTGATCCCAGTGAGATTACCTGATTAAATACAGGTTATATAACAAAAGTGGCTGAAGATATGTGGTTTCATTTGACGAGAAAAGGCCAAGTCACGTCCCTAAAGCAGTTGGATGTTTCTAGCAATCGTCACTCAAACGCAGGACTTTTGCTTGAACTTCTGATCAAAGAATACGTAAACAACATTGTGTTTTCAGCAATGAGTTTACTGCAGCAGGTTGATGTGCAGATGGGCGACAAATTAAAAGAAAAACCTGAACCCCTTGACCCAGTTAGTGAGAGTGATCCGGTGGTTCTGTGGAGCTGTGGAGATTTTTTAGCTGGCATGGTTTGGGTCCATTTGTCTCCTCAGAGAAAACTGTCTTTGCAAACCAATACCAAGTGGTTCTGAGTGATCACCTTTATCCTGTGATGCGACGGTTCTATCCCGACGGGGGTGGGACAATCCTCCATCCATTGGTCTCAAGAGGTCACTGAATGGTTTGATGCAAATGATGTGAGTCATATGTTGCTGCCATCACAGTCAACAGATCTCAAACCTGTTGTCAGGGAGATTTCAGACCAGCATGTCCACCACCATCATCAAAACACCAAATAGGGGAATATGTTTTGGAAGAATGATGTCTCATCCTACCAGTAGAGTTCAAGAGACTTGTAGAATCACTGAAGTTGTTCTGACCCCACATAATAGCTCTACACTTTACTCTGATGCTATGTGTTGGTATTTCTTTTCATTAGTCACCTGTCTGTAGGTGGGACTGATCCATCATTTGGCATGTTAGTGAGTATTCTCTGATGCAGGATGATAACGGTGGGACTGATCCATCATTGTTCGTCATAAAAAAAGGAACACGTCACCAAGAACATAATTTAAAAAAAAAAAATTGGACAAGAATAGAACAAAATTCACCACTGACATATTAATGAAAATACAGGGAATTTGGTAAGATAGTTGTTTGATATTCCATCATAATCTGTGTGCATGATAAGTCTTGTGATATGATGTAGTGGAACAGTTGATGGTCAGTTTAAACTTATGTGTAAGTTTACAATGCGTGTATATTCTGTGTTTATTCATTAGTTATTTTCTGTCTTTCATTATTTTTTGTCTCTATTTCTAACTTTAACAGTCAATCAGCCAAACAGTCTGCAGTATATCCTATCACCTCCTCTTGCGATAAACTTTGGATACCCTGGTGCCAAAAATGACTTTTATTAAAACATGCATAAGCTCTAAACAGGTTCCTGCGACGAATTCTCCTCACCAGAATCACTACTTTATTCCCGGCTTATCAAATACATGAGCAGAAGTTAACTAACCTGTGATAAAAAAAAAAAAAAAACGGACAGTGGACAAAATCAGATTAGAGTACGACAGTACACACATTGATGCCTCGATGCAGTGAATAAATACACAATTTCTGCCTTTGTGCCTTTTTAGTGGCATCTTTTCTTCTTTATTCTCTCAGATGTAAGGTATATTATTTGCCCAGCTTGTAAGAAGACTGGATGGTGTTGCTCGTAGCTGCTCTAGATATATATGTGTGTGTGTCTGCTGAGCTTGTGGGTTTCGCCCACCACTACTGTCAACGATAACGAGGGTTATCGATTGACTGCTCGGCGCTGGCACTGTGGCCAACTGATGACACATTCCTGCTGTGCTGGAATTAGCGATTTTTAAAAGGGGAAACTCATCTGTCACTGACTCTCTGGCTCTTTGCTCACGTTCTCCCCTCTTTCTCCAACAGCCGTTCGAGGCCAGCGACCTGCTGCTGGGACTGAACTTCTCAAAGGTGCTGAGCAGTCTGGTCGCCCTGAATAAAGTGACTGCAGGTTGGTCCAAATGTGTGTGTGTGAGTTCCGTGGTGTGTGTGGGGGTGTTTTTATGAAAGACAGGCAGGTAGTTCTGAGTGTGTGGGTGCTGACTGCAGATACAAGGTCTGGTTTATTTATACTGTGTCCTATTTTATCAGATATCGGCGTGGGCAGTGATTCGGTGTGCGCTCGACACTCTTCAGCTCACCGCATCAAATCGTTTGAGTCGCTGTCCTCTCAGGCTTCACTGGGCCGGTCCTCCAAGCTGCTGCAGAACCAGTTCCGCAGTCTGGTAAGGTCGATGCTTCACTTCCACCCAGAAACGGCACCGCTTCGGAACACAGTGGGTCTGAGTCCCTGAAAAGCTGAACACAATCATTTTTACAACCTGTCATATATCATTCAGCCGTTTGTACTACCTTTGTGAAGCTTTTCATGTTCAGTTTTTGATGAACATGTTGCCAGAGAGCTGTTGAATGGATAATCAGTCACAACCCAAAGCAGTTAACGCTGTACATTCATCCAGTGGCTGTTTTAATATGCTTAATTACTGTTTCCAAGCTTGCATGCTAAATAATTATATAGTGATGAATGGATGGTTAAAGGCCCCGCACACCTTCATGTGGTGTTTGCAGTTATTTCTGCTGATTAGCCCGCTGCTCAGGTCAACGTTTTGACAGAGCTGTGCAGGGAACAACGTGATAGCACTAAAGTCTGGGTGCTAATGAGCCTCCGGTTACATCGAGTTTGCTTCTCATTAACCATCTGAACCCCCCAAGCAGTTTGAGTGTTTTATTTACTCATGTCACATTTGTACTCACTGAAGGCTAATTTTTTCACTGCAATATAAAATCGTTTAGCACCTCTATGGGAACAGCACAACGATGGCTAGAAGTAGAGAGAACTCAAAAATGGCGATTGTGCAGACTCACAGTGTTAAAATGCCAAACATGACTTTTTTGAGTATTTATTTTTCAGAAATTGTAAAAGTCTGTAACCTACAGTATTTTTCCAAATTCTCCCAGCTGTTACCAATACTGGAAAAAATTTGACTTTACTTACTGTTGATGTTTTACTACTTACATTTTTATTTTTATTGCCGTGGTTGTCTGTGTAAACACAGCCTGCAGTTCAGCTCGATGCAGCAGAAAGATCCCAGAATTTTTGTCACTAGACTGCATGTTCACAGCTGAGTCACTAGTTGACTCTCAGTTGTGTTTAGGAGCTCAAAATGTTTGTTTTTTCCCCCAGTCTGGTTACTGCAGACGATTTAGTTTTTGACGACATTCCAAATGAGCCATCTAGGATAAAGTGAGTTCGATAAAATATGACATTAAACTCAGATTTGAGGAAGCTTACAGACAGAACTGCACATCACGCATGATTAGTTTAAGGACTGTCGAAAAGTTAGTCGGTTCTTTATCTTTTTCAAGTTTCTTGCTCTTGTAGATGGTGTAATTTTTGAGGGTTAATTTCTTATACACAACAAGATGAGGCACATTTTATGTCTGTCATGTGTTAACCTCGCTTTGTGCGCTTTGCTTTAACATATGTATTCATTGATTAAGACACAAGAAGCAAAAACATACTTTGTACCCACTGCAAAGAGATCTAATCAGGAACAATAAATGAAAAATATGTGACCCTACATTAAGAACCTAATGTTATTCATCTTAACCACAAAAGGATCACCTGAGTCATACTGTTTATTTGAGAAGCTTTATACAGACACCAATGCAGCAAGCTAAACACCCCAGTCTTAGATTTTATGCAATGGGCAAATAAATAATGACAAATAGGTGAGTTGCTTAAATGGAAATTATCATGACTAATGCAACTTTCAAGATTGCACCACAGGAAGAGGCCAAAATGAAATCCATATTTGGCACTACAATATTGATTTACCCTGATTGCTGTCTGTAGAAGCTTTTTCAAGCAAACAAGTCATTATAATGCAGTCAAATCACAGCAAGGCTCCAATAGTTCAATGGGAAAATTGTGATTGATTACAGAACAACAGCACAAACTGCAGCCACAGTGGAACTGTACATTGCAGCTTCCTGCTTTCAACATAGTAAAGTGTCAGAGAGACAGACATAATGAGCCTGATGAAACATGATGAATAATAAAAGTTACCCAACATCTGCCATCACATGGTGACATTCTTGCCTCCTTCGTCAGGACATGTCAGAAAACAGCGGACAGCAGCTGCTGGTGAAGGCGCGTTTCAACTTCCAGCAGACCAACGAGGATGAGCTCACCTTTGCCAAGGGTGATATCATCAACGTGACTCGCCAGGAGGAGGGCGGCTGGTGGGAGGGGACGCTTAACGGCAAGACTGGCTGGTTTCCTAGCAACTATGTGCGCGAGGTCAAGGGCTCTGGTGGGTACCTCGGCTACCTGTGGGCACATTTTTCTAAGACGAATATGATGGATGATAAAGATGCTGTGATTGGGAGCAACAGATGCAGATGAGCCACTTTATGGTACTAGAATGTCTTAATACTATACTGAGACACTCCCATGCTGTTATACCAAGACTTTAATACCTTTAGAGTATTTGTTGCAACCTCCACAATTAGCAGTTGCATCCCTCAGACCAAATCTTTCTAAATAAGTCTCCTGCCTCTGCATGCATCTGTGAGTAATACATTTCTGCACATCTCTCTAAGACAACCAGTACACAACATCACACATTAGTCGTTGCCATCCAGCTGGCCTTATGACAGTTGCACATCTGTTGCTTCTGGAGTCCTGATGTTTTTTTCTCTGCGTGTGCAACAGGCTGAGATGCCATGTGGCGTCTCTGTAAATATATGTGGAGTAAAGCAAGATGTGCCGTCTCTGCTCAAAGCTTATATCTAATGCAACTGTGATGTGGAAACGTGGAGCCGCTTGTCAGCTTTAGATGCATTTGAAGTGTCTCGATTTGATGGGTGGGAGTTGAGATGGTTCTGTCTGAACTGTAGAAAACTTTTAATTGGCTCATCCTTGTTTTTCTTCAATTCCTTAAAGGGATGTATAAATGCATTTGCTGTATCGGCTTAGATACTGTGTATGTATTCGGTGGTAGCACATTTGTATGAGAGATGAATGGGGGACAATGTGGCGGTGAAGAGAAACTGTGATGCTGCTGAAACAAATATTATGTTCTGATTTACTGTTGTTCTACCTGAATTATAGTAATTATTGTAAACAGGATGATATTCATGAAAAGCCAGCCAGTGTTTTCACTGTGACCTCTGAAATTAATGCCACAAAGGCCTTTTTATGAAGATAATAGCCATGATTTATGGTTAGATATTCGTTTTTTTTATGCAGTGTGGTTTAAATGAGGTCTCATGCATGGGACATTTAAGTAATAAAGGTCATGATGCATTCTAAAAATACGTACATTTACAGTTATAAGATTGCATGTGCTGTACATACATGTAAAAGTATGTGTTCTAATTCATTTGTTTTCCTTCTGGCCACAGACAAACAAGTGTCTCCCAAGTCTGGCACCCTTAAGAGCCCCCCTAAAGGCTTCGACACGTCTGCAATCAGCAAGACGTACTATAACTTGGTGAGGAAACAATTCCACGCTTATTTGAACTGTTGTCTGTCAGTCCTACTTATCTCTCTCTCCTTTCTCCACAAACATCACGTTGAAATTCAAGGATGCTATCTCTGTTTCTTGAGGGCTTTAAAAAAAATGTATTAATGCCTGTTTTTCTATCTGTGCTTTTATCTTTGCTGTTTCCATTTGTAAATGATCTTCCCTGAGAGAATCTGTCTGCTCAGTTATCTAAACTGTGATCACAGTTGCCTTATGATAAGAAAAGTCCCAACTATTTCCTGCCTCACACACAGTGTAGGAAGCATCTTGTAGCACTTAGAAGTAGCTGTAAGACACATTTGTTTATCTGTTTATTTGGTACATGTGGCTGGTTGTGGGTAACTGATGGAACTGAATCAATATTTGGTTTGTTGATACAGTTGTTTTTTTTTTTTAATGTGACACTCAGTTGGCCAACTAGTCTCACCTACCTCTGATTTGATAGCTGTAGTACAACAACCTTTATTTTAATTCTATGATGCTGGTGTTGGATGATGTTTTTCATTTTATATTTGGCACATATGCTGATTCAGTTAGTTCGAAGAAACATTTCAGCCTTTCCTGTGTTATGATTATCACGAGGCAGTCTGTGGGATCAGCTCATCAAGGAAAATTTTGTTGGATCAGGAATATACACCAGACTCGCTATGTAAATTACCGTTGTGATGCTTTTATGGATTTATTACTCCAAAAATGTGGCACTAGCTCATGAAATAAACAAATCTAACTCTACTCCTGACGATAATAAATAACAGAACTGTTCTACCAAAACCTATGAGACATAGACTTAATATTTAAGCCGTTTTTCCCTTTTTCTTGTAGGTATTACAGAACATTTTAGAAACAGAAACAGAATATTCCAAGGACCTTCAGAGCCTCCTGACGAACTACCTGCGACCGCTTCAGAACATTGACAAGTATGACTCATTTAGACATAAAGCAGATGTCGGAAACAGGTTATTTTTAGCAGAATTTATAACATTCAATTTATAAATTTGATTTTTACACAAAGCATAAACCACAAAGATGACTTGATTTTCATTTACATTAATATGTTGTTTCCCTTCTCACGTTTCTTTCCTGCAGACTGGGCAGCTCGGAGGTGGCTCTGATTCTGGGAAACCTGGAGGAGATCAGCACCTTCCAGCAGATGCTCGTCCAATCGCTGGAGGAGTGCACCAAGTTAGTCCCTCCCAGTGCACTCAGCCCCACTGCAGCAGCATCCTCAGGGTTTCATAATAAGCAGAGGGACATCTAGTGTTGGACTTCATGTACTACAGGATGCTCATTTAGACCATAGACTGTGAAAATTGTGATTTTGTACTTTGTTAGGCCAGTTGTTTTTCCTGTACTTGTGCTCCAGTCTATTTTATTCTCAGTGTATGAGAGTTTACATATATATTTATACATTTTGTATATCTGTGATCTCATTATTTTCTTTAGGCTTCCAGAAAGCCAGCAAAGGGTGGGCGGTTTCTTCCTCAACCTCATGCCACAGATGAAGGCTCTCTATGTTGGTTATTGTTCCAACCATCCCTCTGCAGTTAATGTGCTCACCCAACACAGGTATGTTCACGTCAGTGTGATTTAGCAGTGTCTATAGGGGCTGGGTGTATTGTTGGAGTTTGTCTTGTTTACATGCTGTTGGCTGATTGAGGCAGAAATTGTGGTGTCATTGTAATTTCAATACAACCGAAGGAGACAGAATGAATGAAGCATGTGTTTGCAGGAGGTGATCACAAATCATGTTGAGGACTTTACAAGATAGAAATGGTCCAAAAGTTTAGACCAGAACACTGTAGTTGTTTCAGTCACATATTTTATGCACACGTTGAAGTATAGCATTAGAAAGGTTTAATGAAAAGAGCAAAACACAGGAAAAAAATCGCCCCAGTTTGGCAAAATTGTGTTTACGCTCGCTTAAGGTGGTTTTTGACTTTTTGAAAAACGTTAATGTGCATTACGGGAGCTAGAAACATTTCATTAGACATTTAACTCACATGGCTAATAGGCTTTTTCCGCTTCTTTTGTTGTCTTTGCTTCCAGCCAGCATTAAACATGTCCAATACCAACTGACATAAATGAATAAGAAAAGCAATTCCATTTCTCTCATAAATGGCCAAAATTTGTTGTGTTTGTTTTCTCTCTCTTTTTTTTTAGTGTCTGGCAAACAACTGGGCACTGAATCGCATACTTTTTTCTTTTTAATTACATGCTACAGCAGCCCTCACAGACTCGATCCAAATGCGATGATAAGAACAAAACCACCGCTGGCAGCAGCTTAATGCTCCAGCAGGTCATGAGCAGAAGTGGTCCAACAGATCAAACAGGGCATTTTTCTCCTTTAGTGGTGTGTTGAGACCTGACACAATAGAACAAGATTATCTGGAGCTGATAGGCTGAATGTAATATTGGCAGTCTTGGTCACTTGGAACTGAAACGACCTGTGAAGACGTCTGGAGGAGAGATTATTGAGCACGTAGAGGCTGAGCTGAGGTGCATCTGAATTATGTGATTTGTCAGTCGTTGCTTTTTAGGTTATTCGTCATTGGAAATGGGTTTAGGAATTCTTCATATATTGCCAGTCATGACGGACAGTAACAAATATTATCTGTATGAAGCCGGCAAAGAGGTGCTGTTCTGATAATGCTGTCATTTTTCAAAACTGTATTTTGTAACATTAAGAAAATGTCTTTTTAAGTGTCTTTCTCTCAGTGTAGTTGAGGTTGCTTTTTGTTAAATTGACCTGTTTTCGATGTACAATATCATCATTTTTTTTTAGAAATTTGCATCTAGTATTATTAGATTACCTGCCTCTAGAGATTAAATTATTAGCCTAGTAATCAAATTATCACTTGCCTTGGTGAGCACTTATTTTCAGTCGTCTTTGTTTTGCAAAAGTGCCGACATTCTCTAGAGAGAGGCTTTTGCTCTTGTCTGTTTTATATTATGAATGTATTATTCCTAGCTTCTGGACTATTGGTTGGACAAAACGAGACATCTGAAGACAGCTTCTTGGGCGTATTTCACTGTTTTCTGACATTTCACGAAGAAACGATTGATCAAAAAAATAATCAGCAGGTTAATCGATGATGAAACTTTCCTTCTCTCGCTGCTTCTGTGACAGTGTTTACTTGCTGAAAGTTAATCTCCTACTTCATATCAGCGTTTCTTTTAACTCCCCACTGTCTGTTTGAGTTATGAAAGCAGCAGGACAAGTGAGCCGTAAAAATCTGAATGCCAATTAGGATTGCATGACCTTCAGCGTCTTATGAAAGCAGCATAAGATGATTAACAGCGGCAACCGAGTCTGATTGGTGTGCTGATTGTAAACCCTGTGAAGATGCTGTTTGTGATGTCGAGTGAATGTTCAAAATCGTTGGTTGTTAACGTTGGGTTTTTCACTCTCTGTCTCTCTTTTTCTCTTGCAGTGACGTATTGGGGGAGTTTATGGAGGGGCGCGGTGCAGTCACTCCTGGCATCCTCACCCTGACCACAGGCCTCAGTAAACCCTTTATGAGACTGGACAAATACCCGACTTTACTCAAAGAGCTGGAGAGGCACATGGAGGTGTGTTTCTCTACATTAACCATCAGTCGACAGCTATTGTTTTAAGCTGTGTGATTAACGGGCAACATGTTTCTGATCTCGCAGGAGAGCCATCCCGACAGGCCAGACATTCAGAAGTGCATGGCGTCTTTCAAAAATCTCTCCGTAAGCCGAACACACTTCCTCTGCAGTCAGACTTAACACGTAACCAGACTTAATATGAAATGAAATGAATTGATAGCAGGCCTTGAAGCAGCTGTCTGTTCCCATCACTCCAGGCTCAGTGCCAGGAGGTGCGGAAACGCAAGGAGCTGGAGCTGCAGATTCTCACCGAGTCCATCCGGCTGTGGGAAGGAGACGACATCAAGACTCTGGGCTCCGTGATCTACATGAGCCAGGTCTTAGTCCAGAGTCACGCGTCAGAGGTAACACCTTCACCTGCACTTCACTCTGCTCTAAACTGCTACAAAAAGTCAATTTTTTAATCGAATTGGCCAGTTCGTGTCAAAGAGTCACAATAATGTCTTACAAATGCGTGTTGTGAAATTTACAAATGTTACACGAAAGCTACAAACACAGATGGTGTTTACGCCTACGACCATCACCTCATCCTTGCAGTTACAGTCTTCTCGTACATTATTTGGCATGAAATTTCCCCACTGTGCACCGACCCCACATAGACCGATACCTAGTCACTGAATGTTTGCTTCGGGCGCATAGGGATAAATTACTTGTCAAAAAAGCAAAAATAATATTTATACAGTGTTTAACAATTTTATTAGACCACCTGTCTAATTTGTTAAGCACTGTAAATATACACAGGTCATCCCGCATCATGAAGTGCTTTAATTCACACTCAGCGCTCGACGTTTTACCATTTTGAACAGGAATGAGGAATTTCAAACGGAGTTCACCTTTTTATTCCCAAATCTGAGCCACTGGGCTTCTCTGAGAAGTCAGAAATTAATCAAGCATAACATTCAACCAATAAAACAGTTTTTTCTGCTCTGGAATGCAAGTAAATAACTATAATTTGACAACTTAATTAAGAAATAGGAATGTGCTTGACTATTTTTTCAGTTTTTTTGTAAAACAGTAAATTTGAAAATTTATGGATTATAATAATATTTATATTTTAGCATTCAAAATGTCATTTTGGTTGAAGGGCTTCTACATACTGGTGTATAAACCATTACAGAAACATTAAAAAATATATATTTTGATAATTAGCAATGCTGTTAATTTAGGGCAGCTGTGGCATAAACCTTACATAGGGGAGTGGTCTAATAAATTTAAGCACTGTATATATTTGTGTTTTTTAATTGCCTTGAATATTCCACGGCCTGTCTGTGCTGCAGCGCCTTTGTTTTGACTACAGCTCCTCGGTCTGCCTGCACTATCGTGTTCCTACCATTGCAAGCCAACATGCCACAACGTGCAAAAACAACATGTGGACATTTTTTTAACTGCTTGCAGGAGCTCGGTAGTGTCTGTGAATGTGTTAGGGCAAATTAAAGGCATAATATGTGTTAAAATATCAAACATCTGACCTAGATCTTTAGCTTTATTATTATGATAAACTTCCCTCTTTGGTCAGCTTCTCTTTTTCGGTGGTCCACAGTGCAGAAAATGTTTAGAATTGCTGAGTGAAATGCATTATACAGTGACATCCTGCGGTTTACTGTAGTTGTGAATAAATGCCAGATTAATACTGGGGACGTGTAAATTTATGCTGTGAAATGATATTGTACTATTTTTTTTGACAGCTTTAATATGTACATGACTGCAGGATTCATGGCATGCTGTTAAACTCCCCACCTGTGACTTGTTGACAAGTTTTGCCGACACCAGATAATTCTCACCAGGGATATTTAAAAAAAAAAAAGTTTTTATTTATATTGTTGGAAATCTTTCATCTTAACCGGGGCTTAAGTTTGATTTATTCTCCTGCGTTGAATCTGTTTAGCCGTAGCCTGACGTGCACCTCCCCAGAAATAGTCTGCATTGTAGTTAATATGCTGTGTAGATGCAGCATATTGATTCGTGCAAAGATAATGTCCTTCTGAACAAATCGCAATATGTTATAGGCTGTAATTGTGTCTGGCTTGCTCATAATGCAAACACAATAGCCAGTACTCTGCCAGTGCAGCGATATGCTGTTTTGTCATTTACATAGCTCAACCAATCTGTGTAGAGACGCAGCTGGTTTCCACATCTTCTGTCTCTTCTGCGCTACAGTAATTTCAGTGAAAGTAACTGAAATGGCAGCTGACACTGCCTCATTTCAGGCATTGTCTGAAACATATGAACAACTAAACACAGTAGAATAGGGACCACACTGTTAACTAGCAAATTAGTGGTGTGATTGCAGAGCAAAACGGACGCACTAGCGTAAGCAAGGAAGTACAACTATTGACAAAGGTGTAGATTTTGCATGGATTCAATACAGGAATTAAATCAAGCTTTAATCAGATCTTTCCATAACAGATTTCTAAGGTATGCCTTATTGCTCTCTTATATTTACTCTCTCCCACCCACTCTACATTTCTCTGTCTTTCTTTTTCTTAACTTTCCACCTGTTTGTCAGGAGAAGAACGAGCGTTACCTCATGCTCTTCCCCCACGTCCTCCTCATGTTGTCTGCCAGTCCCAGGATGAGTGGCTTCATATTCCAGGTCAGTAGCACCTCCCTTTTAAAGTTCCTCTCCCCAAACCGCTCTTTCAAATCTTACAATGCACTGAAAGTAATTTCTCTTTTACTTCATCTGACGTAGTGATTTCTTTCTGTAGGGAAAACTGCCCCTTGCTGGCATGATAGTGACCAAACTAGAAGACTGTGAAGCCCATAAAAACTCCTTTGAGCTCAACGGTAAGGCTACATGAGAAGAACAAGATGTCCAGTTAACTCATTTACAGGTGCTGCCTTTAATAAAACAGTCTCTGTCTGCGCAGGCACAATGTTTGACCGTCTCCAGGTGGTATGCGCCAACCAGCAGGACCTGCAGGACTGGGTGGAGCACCTGACCAGACAGATCAAACACACTGCAGCCACAGCGCCCAGCCACAAACCACTCACTGTTCCCTGCCACACGGTCAGCAGCTAATTATTGCACATATAGATCAGTTTCTTTCTTTTCATTTATACCCCATGTGGCATAAACACTGTGAATAGACATATATATGTTGATTTCTTATTGCCTGTGACCGTAAAAATCAGTAACCATGAGAGGTTGACTCACCTCTTGTCTGGTAATCATCTCAAGAGACTAAGCAGCCCCAGAGGTAAAGTGGCTTATATCTCCCACGAGAATGACTTTAATGCACAATTGCATTTGATGAAATGAATACAAATGCACATTAATCAACATTTATCCATAGGACAAATTGGCTATGAAATAAATGATAAACAATGACGCTAATTTTCTTTACAAAAGGCCTCTTTGCATGTTGGTGGCTGCATTGTGAACAGAGGTGTCTTATGTGGGACTTATATAAAGCTATGATTTTGACTGATTAAAAATGGGGAGGTGGCATATCTGTGGGGAGAGATTTGAGACATGTCCAGCTAGGAGTAAATCCCACAACATATCCAAGACGCACTGGTGGAGTTACAGTTCCATCTGGCTGGATGATGCTTCGGGATTCCCAGGAGAGGCTGCAGATGTGGCTGGGACTTTGGGCATCTGGGCTATTGAGCGATACGACTCCCAAACGGACTTTTTGCCTGCCCGTAACGTTAAGAGGACCATCTCTAATAACTTTTTTGTTACTAAAAACAGCAGTTCAGATAAGTGTTTGAATGGCAGTCTTTAGGAATTTATGTAATGCTGCGAATTATTTTCCAAGAGTTGAATCCAATTCCGATGACATATTTGTTAGAATTTGCTGAACATAATTTAAATGCAGTCCATGCAGCCAAACCCAGAAGTACGCCGCAGACTTAACATTTGTGGCATGTACCTCCCCTGCTTCACTTGAATGAATGGCTAACATGTCTGTAAGGTGGTTTCATTTTCAAAAGTCAGCAAACAGCTTCATTTTTATCCATGATTTTTCTATCTGTAATGTTTAACCCAATGTGAATCCTATTTTTAGTTTTTAGACAGTTCAGCATGGCCTGCTAGTTTTGTACATTTTGCATTAGTAAAGACTTTAAATAGTTTTATTCTTTATTTGGAGTGCAAGTACGACCAATCTGAACATGATTACACATTGAATATTTGATTAATTCCCGCATACAAACTAGATTTCTGCTTTTAAACCTCAACAGTACCGGTGCTGCTTTATAAATGCACCGCTGCACAAGTTTTCTGCCACTCTGTGATGCAGATCCACACATAAACCAATCATTTCTGAGCCAAGTGGTACCAAAAAGGATGATGTAAAGAGCCTGGCTTTCGCTACTCAGTACATAGTAAATGTAGACCGGATGTTTTCTGGGGGCTGATCAGGGAAACAGCAGTTGTGGAAAGAACAGAACCGTCCATCGAGTAATAAACAGGACTTGTTTTGTCTCCCCTAGCTCCCGTCTCACCCCCTCACCCCTTCCCGGCACGCTGAGGGGAGGTCCATGACAGTGGCTCCTACCTACCACACCCTGCCTCACCCCTCCTCCCACGGAACCTCCCACAGCACCATGATGTGGGGCCCACTGGAACCACCCAACACCCCCAAACCCTGGAGCCTGAGCTGCCTGCGACCTGCACCCCCACTACGGCCCTCTGCTGCCCTCTGCTACAAGGAGGTGAGGGGATTTAACACAGTTTGAACATCTGTGTGTTTGTTTTTTAATAAAGATATTACATTTAATGCATTTTTGCCTCCTGTGTGCAGGATCTTAGTAAAAGTCCTAAGAGTGTGAAGAAACTTCTTCCAAAGCGCAAACCTGAGAGGAAACAGTCTGAAGAGGAATTTGCCTTGAGAAAGAGTATGTTTAAAGTCTTTTTTTTTTCAATGTGAAAAAATATATATGAATATTATGAATCTATAGTCTGTTGATACAGTTATGGGAACATTGTGTACTTGTGTATTGCAGATTAGAGAAATATATTAAGGTAAAGATTAGCAGCAGAGAATAATTAATGGGATGCCTTGTGCTCTATGCTGCTTTTAAACATTATATAGCTTTTCTTGTTTGTTTGCTATTAACAGAGCACATGTTCAACAACAAACAGTCACTTTTACAACAAAATGTGCATGTTATTGTCCACATAGCAAAGCAGAACAGCTAACAAACAATTGTGTTTGTGTGCAGATTCAAAAACTTTATGATAATAAGCTTAATGAACTCCTGTCTCTCCTACAGCTAAAAGGAAAAAGTGTGTTTCCTAAAATATCCAGCTACTCTTTTCGTGACAGTGAGAACAGACAGAATTTCAGCACCATGAGCGTGGTAATTAATTGCACCTTCTCTTTCTCAGGTACAGCAGCTCTGGAAGAAGACGCCCAGATCCTGAAAGTTATCGAGGCGTACTGCACCAGCGCCAAAACCAGGCAGACTCTTAACTCCAGTAAGAAAAAACCTAAATCGTACTCTTGCACAAAAGAAGAGAGTTTCATACTGGAGCTTGCTGTCTTTACTCTGTACTCAGTGCCTTTCTTTAACGCTGGTATTCTGAACTGATCCTTCTAACAGTATCTTTTCTTCTTCCCGTCTCTCCTCCATTCCTTACTCTTTGGCATCGTTCTGGTTTACGTTGAGTTCCTTCCTTTTTTTTCTCTTCATACTGTGCTATAATTTCCTCCATGTGTTCTGATTTCCTTCATCATCTTATCCCGCATCTGTCATTGGTTTTATGATTTATCATTTGTTGCATCTGCCACGTCCTCCTCCTCCTCCTCCTCCTCCTTTTACCGCCGTTCCTCTTCCTTCGACCACCATTTCCTTCCTCCACATTTGCAACGTCGCCGTCTGCTCGGCTCGTCCGACCAGCCTGGCAGGGCACTGACCTGATGCACAACCACGTGCTTGCGGACGTGGACCAGTCCTGCGTGGACTCGCCGGGCCGCCGTAGCAGCGTGTCGCGGCCAGAACTGACCTCCGACCTTTCGGAGGACTCTGACTATGACTCCATCTGGACCACCCACAGTTACAGGATGGGCTCGGTGCCGCGCAAGAGCTGCATCTCTCACCAGAACTAAAGAACGTACAGTACTGCCACGCTGTGCTGTGATGTAACGTACAGCGCGCTTACCTCTTTTACCTTCAATGTATTAAAAAAAAAAAAAGAAGATTTTTTTAATTTATCTATTTATTTTCTATTATATTTGTTCATTTTTTTGTTAACTTATTTGGTTTATTTATTTTTTTTGGACAATTTCTTTGAAGATGTTTTAAGCATCTCCCTGTTGCCTTTGCCACTTTCCCTTTTATGTGCCTCCTCTCTTTCTGTAGTTGTCATGCAGTAAGTGTTTGGTAATTAATTGTTAATTTATCTTGAATGTGACCGCTCCCCTTGTTCGACCATAAACGTGGTGGACTCTCAGCAGAGAGTACAGGGACTTTGGAGTGGAATATTAGGGGAGGGAGACCCGGTGGGAGGGAGCGATGGGGACTGAGCTTTTCCTGTCTGATATTCAGATGTAATTCAGGAACGAGTGTATTCTATTTACCGTGTACTACTTCTCTCCAGTATGTGTTTTTAAGAGTATGAATGCTCAAACATAGCACAGATGCTACACAAGCACGCACACACAGGTTCAGGCACACATACGCCCCTGCTGTCCGATAACATAGCGGCATGCAAATGTAATATCCAAGTTCTCAACATTTTATATCGTCGCTGTTGCCATAATTTGCAGTTCTGATCATGTTGCCAGCCCTCAGCAAGAAAAGAAAAAAATCCAACATATTCAAACAGCTATTGAATATTCAGAGTCCTTGCTAACTTTAATAGTTTGTGAAATTCAGTCTGTTCTTTGTCGTCTGTCGTAGCTGCTACAGAAAGAGGAGATTATCACATACTCTTCACTCTCTAGTCAAGATTAAACTGGATAGAAGCCAGTGTACTTAGAAGAGTGAATATTAAGGGTCAGTTCACCCAAATTACAGAAAACGTATTTTACCAATGATAGTAAACATGAAGATAGTTTTGATTTAATATGTCCAACTAGATCCCATCACTAGAGTAAAGTGACTGAACATTTTTTTTTTTTGTCTTTTGTATTTTTAGTGAACTGACCCTTGATGTCATTCATTTTAATAACTTCCTTTATTGTGCAGTCTCCTAAACATCATCCTCGATCTGCCTGATCTTACATCCAGTGAGATTCGTCTGTTACTGTCACAGGGTTGCATTTATACTGTTTTAAATCTCAAGTTGCTGTATTTATGAAATGAAAAAAAAAAGATTCATATAAAAGCAGGCATAGTGTATCAGCCGGGCGTTAAGAAACTGTAAAGTACAAACTAGAACAGTCCTGTAATACAAACCTGGATGCGTTTGTTTGATATGGAAGTGTCTCCTGGTAGGTAAAGGAATAGTTTGTCATTTTGGGAATTACATGTACTTGCTTTCTCGCCAAGAGTTAGACGTAAAGATTGATTTTACTCTCATATCTGTTCATTCGGTATGAATTCACAGCTTAGAGTAAAGACTAGAAGCAAGCCTGTAGCACCTTTAAAACACACTAACAAAGAACAATTGGTTCTAACAGGGTTGCCAGGTCTGTGGTACTGAATTTAGTTACTTTTGAAGCGTTACCATGGGTTAAATGTTTTTCAATTGGTTTGGGTAGACCTGTTTTGCATGCAAATTACATGAAAAGTATCTAGAATTGAAAATCTTTATTTTAAATTGAATAATTTGTTAATAGTAAAATCCTACCAAACTGATTCCAGATCAGCGTGTGGGCATACGGTGCTGCAAACCTGGCAACCCTGGCGTCTGAGCTTCAGAGGTGCTACTTGACAGAAAAAAGTATAAATCATTACATTTATTTTAATTTTAATGAACATTTTTATGCTATATGTGGCTAAACACATCACCTACAAGTACGAACTGATATTGGCCTTCTTGTCTCACTCATTAGATAAAAAGCAAAGTGCGTATCTAACTTCATGTTTCAGTCTTAAGGTGCATGAGAATGAAAAACAACAAATCTCTTTACATTTGCTACACTGTCAACGTCCTCTGCTTCAACACTCAATGCTTAGCTTTACAGACGTAAGAGTGGAATCTAACTCTCTGAAAGGAAGCGAATATCCCTGTTTTTCCCTAAAATGACGAGCTGTTTCTTTAGGGTGTAGCTGCTGTCGTACGCTCCGACAGCTTGAACGGGTTAGCGCGATATCTCTTGCAAACGTCCCTCTTGTCACAACAAACTAGCACCTATGCTCTGGCCTCACAATCCAGACTCGCCTTTGTTGTCGTCTGGCTTGCGAGGCTCCCCATACTATCATGCATTAATGACTATTTTTATGAAGAAGTATTTTTCCAGTATTGGTAATAAAAAGTACAGGTTGACATCCTCTTACAGTAAGCAATGTGAGTGACATATGGAAATATATTGGTCCACGTTACAGTTTGAACTGTTTCTGAGATGATTTCTTTATTATATTTATTACTTTGTATACAGGCGTTTGTTTTTTGTTTTTTTTTTATTTATATTTTATTCTGTACGTCAATGTTTACAAAATGATCCCTGGATGAATCATTTCTTTTTCTTTCTTTTTTTTTTCTTTTATATTTTATTGGTCTGTATCGAAGTTTACACTGAAACTATAACATGAAGTGTTGGAATTATTTTGCACAATCATGTAACGGGGGGCCAGCGGGTGGGAGTGGGTGGGCGGGGGTAGAATCTGTTAAAATTCTGTACTTTCTGTCGTCTACCTAGAGTGTGTATGATATATCCTAAAGGTAGACTTAAGTATTCAGTGTTTCTGTAAAGTAAATGCTCATTCGTAGTGTAAATGCTCAACCTTCAGTGTTTTGGTAGCATTGAGGGTTAAAAAAAAAAAAACAAGGAAAAAAACAAGAGACTGCGATTATACAGGAACATTTCTATGTGAACTACTCATTCAACCTCAGAATACTGTCAGAGTGGACTTGAAATATAAAGAGCACATACGGTAGTCTCCCTTTCTGTAAATACTAGTTGTCTTGGAGCAAGAAAAAAAAATAAAAAATCCATTCTACCTTCTATGAGTATTTGAGCTAAGAATATCACTGTCCTTATATCATGTGCTATACTTTGTGACAGGTGTATTCTGTGGTTTAAGAAACTTAAGTCAAACTGTGGGACAGGCAGGGTGACCAGACTAACTGTCTTTAACCAACGGTGTCCTCTGTGTGCTCTAATGTCGTATTCAGTTCACACACGTGACCATGTCTTATCTGCAAACAGCGCCTTCAGTGTATTTGTTCTACACTGCTGAAGTGTTCGAGTCCCAAACGCTGTATTATGAGTTTTGAATAAATTTGTCATTTGGTAGACGCTGGTGATTATGGTGATTTGTTGTTGGAGGACGGCAGATCTGATTGTGTTTGGGAAAGAGGGTGGATTTTCTCATTAATTTCAAAATGACAGATGTGTGTTGTGAATTAGTCGTACTTGTGTTTTGTTTGTGCAAGAATCTGTCCACAGCCTCTTAATTTCCTTCCACTATCCTCTGACTCTCAGATCTGGTCTGTGCATGACTAACACTCTACTACTACCGCTGACTGTGTGTGTGTGGCTTCTTTTTTTTCTGCTTCTCTTGGATGCCGTCAGTCCTTCCAGGAAAGCTCAGGCTGTGGTGTGAAAAAAGTAATTTAGTGAAGATGACTCATCGTACCACAAGGTGAGACTGAGTGAAGTACAACTGTTGAGTGCTCTTCTGTTTCATAACAGGACCGCGAAGGGAAACGGGGCTGCATGTGATCATCCCTGGTGAGCAGAAAGTCCTTGTGGAGGATCCCAGTCGCAACGGGCAAAGTGCAGCGGAAGAGAAGTAAGATGATTAATGAATCTCTCTTTCTTATCCTACGTAAAGACCACAACCAAGTGTGTTCCTTAGTGAACACTAAGATGTTTTTTTTTTTTTTTTAAAGGCTGAACATTCTGGCAAAAATGTGCTTCAGCAGGAGTAAATGGTGCATTTATTTGGGACTATTTTGACCTGTGGATCAATATGCATGTAGGCATTATCAGTGGGGGAAATAAATTGCTGATTTTGTTTTTTTAATTGGATTTCTTGACCAAACAAATACAGAATATTACCAGACTTAACATTTCAGTAGTTGTAGTGTTATTTCTGGTAAGCTTCCTGGTTTAGGTTTTTGCTATGGTTCTGTGTGTCTCAAAGCAACAGTTATGGATGCAGTGAAACCGATTTTGTTTGATGCCAATATAAGTTGTTGTTTTTTTTTCATTACAGGAGCCTGGTGGATGTGGTGTACGCCCTCAGGGATGAAGTTCAAGAGCTGAAACAGGTGAGTTCATGAAATGTTTCATAACAGATCATGAAGGTGTGATTTACTATTTACGAATGACTTTAAGTTAAGGCTGGCTAGATTGATTTTATGATCTAAGCGGTAGATATAATGTTAACTACTATTAGCAGATTTCATTAAAACATGAGGAATTTCACATAATTTCTGCAAACTGCAGCATCCCCTTTGCTTTAGGTTTGGACAAGGTGACTAAATGATCCATTAAATCGGTTTAGTGATATTTTACAGTTGCTACTGTAACTTGTGAGTGTCCCACACTCTAGGTTTGCCAGTATAGATGGCATCAACCTTACGCCTTTAGATATACAAAAATATGTACATGTTTGTATGTAAAGCCCTTAAATAAGGGATTGGTTCACAGGAAAAGTCTTTCAGAGGTGGTTAAAGGCTTTTCTAAAAAGAAGAAGAAGAAAAAAAGAATCAAATATATAACACTTACAGTCCCCAATATAGAGAAACTTTCAGCCTGGGGGAAAAATAGACGTTTGTCAATAATTTGCATTTTAACTTTAGTTCAAAAGTGCTTTTTCATTTTGTAAGAATGAGCCATACAAACTCAGAAAGACAAAAAAAATAGAACGTGGTATAGACATTGACAGAGTAGTAAAGGGAATTATAATACAGTCAAGACAGCAAAATGACCCTGTACAGGGAAAAAAAATAAAAAGGTTTAGTCCTCTCTGGCATTCAGAAAATCAAATCACCATTTGTAGTATGTGTGTTACTTTATGACATGAGTAATGTGAACGCTTTCCACGGCAGGATAATAAGAAGATGAAGAGGTCTCTGGAGGAGGAGCAGAGAGCCCGGAAGGAACTAGAAAAAGTAGTGAGGAGGGTGCTGAAGAGCATTAATGACCCGACGTGGGATGAGACGAACCTGTGAGGCTAAAGTGCACGTCCGTCTGAAGCTCTGAGAAAGAAAGAGGCATGATACCATGAGTGGACTTTGCTTGCAGTGTGTGTGAAATGCACACACTCACATCCATAATTTAAGGTTGGTCGAGTGTGAGTGAGAGCAAGAGTGCATCGGTAAACAGGTAATTGTGTGCTTGTTTGAGATGGATGTGTGTGTGTGCGCGCTTTAAGAGGAGTGTTGTTGCCGCCACTCTGCTTGATAGGCAGGCCTCACTGGGATGTACTGCTGAACTGCATCCACCATCTATTCCACAATAACATTCCTTGAACGCAAAGTTAAGGGTGAACAAATCATACTCTTCTATCATCTATCATCAGTGTCTCTGGCTGTGTTCAGGAGGCTGGAAGATAACCGGAGAGAGCTGCTCTCCTTCTGTTTACAATCATTTCACAGGACCACTACGCAGCGGTACATAAATGGTACTTCAGTGGTGGTAATGGTCACAAAGGCCTTGGATGAGTCTGAACTTGAATAATGCCATTTCATAACCTCTCTTATGTTATTTAATTTTTATATGGGATGATTTTTTTTTTTGCAGGGTACCTTTCTGGGACACAGACTAAGCCTTTTAGCCTGTTAGCAAAGCTTGTGCCAGGAAACTCATCTTCTGTGTCTTATTGTTTTTGTTTTTAAATCCTTTTTGTGCTCTTTATTGTTTGACCACTTTCCGGGCGTCCTAAGGGAATTGTACAGATATTGAACTTGTACTGTATAATGTAAATACTGCAAAAAGATGAGCCTTTGTCCTTTGGGAGAAATAAATGTGTGCTTTCAAGAAGGACTTTGAGTTATTGTGTCTGGACTACACCACAGGGAGCTGTGCTGTTTGTCATCACACACAAAAACCTATGAAGTGTTCATACTTTCACAGTTTTTGACTATTTATAGCTCCAACTGATTTTCTATGGATTTTACTGATTTTTCCATTGGATGATGCAGGTAAGCTTTTGAAGAGACTGACTTGTATGTAAAATGTATAAATAACAAAAGACCATTAACTCATTCATCCATCCATTTTCTATACACCGCTTAATCCTCACTAGGGTCGCGGGGGGGCTGGAGCCTATCCCAGCCGACTTAGGGCGAAGGCAGGGGACACCCTGGACAGGTCGCCAGTCCATTGCAGGGCCCATTAACTCATCTTTCTTTGAAATTATTTTCAATTTACAATTCCTCCATATGCTTTCATTTCCATGTGTTTACTAAGGTGTAACACATGGTGAAATTTGGGACCAATTGAATTTTTTTTCCCACACATGCTTCCATTTGGACACAGTGTTTGTTAACATGGGGTCCACTTTCATTTCTATACCGATGACACACACATATGTATCTTCCTGTGAGTTCTAATGACTGCCTTTCTGATGTCAAGAAGTTTTTCAGTTGAACTGAGACAAAATAGAGATTCTTGTTACTGGGTCGCAGAATGACGTGAAACAGATTCTGACTACGTGTCGTAAAGACTCTTGGTTCGACAGTAATCTGAGTTTAGAACAGCACACCACAGAGTTTGTACCATAATGTTTTTAGCAAACAATTCAAAATTACATTCAATCTTAACTGTTAAGACACAGACCATATTACAGGCTTCTACTTCATCTTGCTTGGATTACTGCAACAACCTTTTTATTATCTGCCTGAACCAAAAATCTATTGACTCAAAACTGCCAGGGTTTAACCAGAACCAAGAAACACAAGCATGTCACTCCTGTTTTCTCCTCTTTACACTGGCTGCCAGTATGTTTGAGGATAGAGTTTAGGATTTTACTGATTACTTTTTAAAGCTTTTCATGACCTCTCTCTTGGCCAAATCTCTGACCTTTCCATATGTACCAGCAGTTAAAGATCGTCTGTTTTGTCTGTTCCACAGGCCAGACATCTAAAACGGGACATTTGCTGTCTGGGCCTCAAGGATCTGAAGAGGAAACCTGGACAGCTGAACCAGTGATATCAGACTAATACTACTTATACTACTACTACTAATACTTACTAATAATAGAAGTTGGGTACTACTGTCTTTGCTTATTGTCAGATGTGATGGCCTTTGTCAGAGTAAACTTAATGTCAGATGTGATGGCTAATGTTAAATATACTGACTGATTTAGTGCAAAGAGAACAAAATCCCTCAGGAATCCCCCTTTGTGAGCTCGCAAGTCCCTCTAACAGGTTAAAACTCTTATAATACAGTTAGCAGCAGGTAAATTAGTCATGTCAGGTTTAACAAGCGCTGTCAGGTGGTGACTGCTTCAGAATTTGATGCAGTGGTGCACTGTAAAAGAGACCCATTGAAATAAACAAAAAACAAATGCTGATTTAAATGCAGAAAGACATTGTCATTTTGCAGTTAAATCTGGTGAAAGAAAGAATTACATTTTGTAAAAAACAAACAAACAAAAAAACAAACAAAAAAAATATTTTCACAGTTTTGCCCCTTTTAAAACAGTTAACATGTAAATTAATACTTCTTTTCTGTGGTTTTGAAATAAGTGTTTTAAAAATCTATTTTTTACAGTGTATTTTTACGTAGTGACCTAATTCAACCCGCCTCGCTCCCACGTGACACACTGAACTCTGGCGCTAATCAAAACAAACGCACCTTTTTTCAAAACGCGACCGCGCCTTTTAAATGTTTACCACGTGGCTGCCACTCTGTTTGTTTACGCAGCCACCGCAACTATTGTTTGTACAACATTTAACAAACACGCTTACATTATTTAAAAAGTTGTCATTTGCGGGTTGTCCGTATTGCTAACCTCCCTTGGATTGGAAACACTGATTTCCTCTCTGTTGACAGTTTTGGACCTTTATCATCTTTTCCACAAAGGTCTGCACTGAACAATCCGCTTTACCTCACCAAGGTAAGTGTGTGCTGACATTGTGATCTGTCTTGTCTGCTGATTTTGTGCTGAGCTCCTGTTTTTCCAGTTTACTCAGTGGTGCTGATGCTGTTATTAGTGCCTACCAGAACTACCTAGTATGTCATAGGAAGCATTCTAAAAAAAAAAAGTCTTGATTAAATTTGGCCACTTGTCCCACCAAACAAAAAGAAAAGCACCTGTGTAGGTTAATTGATAACAGAAACACAGCAAATTAACTTTACTCTCACAGCTAACTACACTGGAGTTAATGTAATTTTCTTTAAGCAGTTTTAATGTATTTATTTTGCTATTCGTGGCACATGTTGACATGCATGTTTTCCACCATTTGCACCCCCCTCGTCTGCTCAAGGTTTAATGGAACCAACTTCTTGATGGCAAGTAATTTAGTTGCATCAACATCAACAGCTGAATGGTAAAGGAAAGCTCAGTAACTTAAAGAGACACATTTGTTGGATTTGCAGCAAAAAGGTGGCAGTCAAAGACACGAATACCACTAATTTACAACTAGTAGCTCATAATTAAGAGAAAAAGACAACTGTTCATCAGGTAAAACTTTCATGATTGTGACAGCCCTAGCTTTGGGCTACACCTGCTTGCTGGGGAAATATTGAGCTTATGGCTGTTGGCTTCATGTCTGTGTGGATTCTTAGTCATCCCAGTGATGGCAATCCGAGGTCAGCCAGTCAAAACTGAAGGAGCCTCTCAGGTGAGGGGTTAAACATCTTCAAAAACCTAAAAGAGAAGTCAATTTTTTCGCCCTGATGCTTCCGTTTTTATCTGTTTGCTGAAAACAGATCCACTATAGCTTTTGATAGATTTGGGGAGAGTTAACCAAACCAGTCATGTTACAGGCTGTAAAGTCTTAATGATCTGCTGTATCATTGCCATGTGTACTATCCTGCTGCTGCACTTAAGTGGATTTATCCACCTCATTTCATTTACATATCATATTTCCCTGTTGGTCGAAGCGGGGGCCGGGCCGGACCATCCTTGGCTGTTGCCTGGCTCACGCTGTATATTTAAAGTAGGTTTATTGAACAAGTCGCTGTCGTCTTGTCTGTACTGTGCTGTGCTCGGTGTGTGCAAGTTTAGGGCTTGGATGTCAAATATATCTGTGTATCTATATGAAGAAACTACTCATTAGGATTTTTTTTAATTATATGGATCTATAGTGTATATAGTGTGTGTTTAGCTCTTTGTATTGTATTTCTCAGCTCTTCCTATTTATAGTTCATTTGTTCTCTTTTCTTCCTGTCACTTTTTTGTGCTCTTTCCTGTGTCTATACTGCTGCAACAAGTGAGTTTCCTCATTGGTGGTGAAAGCTGAAGTGCAATCTAATCTAATGGTTGACTAGTTGCTGCACAAATACAGGATCTGCAGTAGCAGTTTGTACAAGTTATGCATTCACATCATAAATCTGTCCCATATGAGTGGACTGACTGAAGACACACAAAAATGACCCATAGTGTCATACGCTTCTTGTGGTTGTGTATATATTTGTGTACATGCCACGTGTTTTTCAAAAAAGCACCCCACTGAAGTCTATTGTGTATCTTTTAATGGTGACAAGCTTTGTGGCGGGAGGGGAGGTGGGGGGGCGGGGAGGATGATGATGATGATCCCATTCTGCTGGATGAATAAGCACAGATGTCAACCTTTTCACTGTGACTCTCACCTTGTCCACTCATTAGTAATGAAAACAGTGGCCTTTTGTTTCGTGTTGAATATTCCTTCATTGGAACAAAGGCACATTTCACATTCATCCTGTGAGGCAGATCTGGGCAGATAAACCCAGACCACAGCGTGTCCATGCTCTGCCCTTGCTGTCATGACTCTCTGAAGGTCTTCGGCCAACCGCCTGCCTCAATAATGAACCAGAGCACGAAGAAAGCCTCGAAGATAACCTGGATCTCTGAGCTGGTGTTACCTGCTTTTCCGGTACATCTTGCGGAGGACACCTGGACACCAGCTTCCCTTTTATTTCTACTTCCACTAAACTTAAGAGCCTTTTTTTCTCCTATCAAGTGTCTGGTGGGTGAGAAACTTGTGAAATGAAGAGGCAGACGTGTATTATCAAGGTTCTGACCTGCCCCAGCCCCTCTTCACACTCTTGCGGCTCTTTCTTCCGACCAGGATGGAGTGACAGCTTGTCACTGTGGGTGCCCCACAATACGGCTCAGATCCCCCGACTATTGTGGAGCTCAGAAAAAGGCATCAAGGTCTTCCTCTCTCTTTCCTTCACTCTTTTCTCTCTCTTTTCAAAGCAGAGAATCAATCAGCTGTACACACACACACACACACACACACACACACACATACATACACACACACACACGACTCATTTCTTTTCCCTTCCCTCTGTCTATTCAGCAGCCAGTGATCATTTAGACTTGACATGTATTGTGAAAAACTGAGCTGCTTTGCCTCTTTCTTCTTCTCTTTCTTTCACTCCCTTTCTCTTTCAACTGTCTGTCATTAATGTCCAGGTCTTACAATATACGAACAGTGGAGGAGAAGAAAGCGAAGAGTGAGGGATGAATTGATGGATGGGAGGATAAGCACTCAGTGTCCTTTCTTTAAAGATTTGTTATTGTACAGTACTGTCTCCCAGTCATTTTTGGTTGGTGTTTCAGTCTGAAAGCCCGTCCACGTGCTCTTTTGTATGGGAAAGCAATAAGGCCCCATTGAATGAAGCTGAATGGACCTGCCATCCTTAGGGGCTGAGGCCTGAGGACTCCTATTCTTTAGCCCCCAATCTAATTGGAGCTGAAATGAAATGGAGGTTTCTTATGAAAATAGGCTTTGTTTGGCCGCAAGGCTGGTAATTCATAAACAATAAGCAGGGCCCCATTGTGTAGATAATAATATATTCATGCCGCTGGAGATGGGGAGAAGGCAAAGCGAAGGCTGAGGATATATAAGGAGGATAGGCAGGGACAGGGATGGAGAGTGGAGGCATAAGAGGAAGGGGAGGAGGAAGACAAGGGGCTAATAGCAAATAGTGGGTCAGAGAAAATTGGTAATGGTTAGGTAGAGGCAGAGGATTTATTAGAGGAAGTAAAAGGACCAAAAGTAGGTAGGAGTGAAAAGTGAGTGGGAGTGAGGGAGGTGAAAATGACGGGAATAGGAGAGATAGACAAGATAAGAATGAGGCGAGGAGGGCGGGAGATTGGGAAATGGTTTTGAGTACCTCTAAGCCTACAGGTGACTGGTTTGGCAGAAGTGTGGGGGGTGGGATGGTGGTGGTGGTGGTGGGAGGAGGGAGAGAAGGCAAGTGAGCGAAAGTATCATAAAAATGGAATAGGTTGCACAGTGCAAATCTGTGTGGAGTTGAGAGTGGTGGAGCTGATAGAGTGGATTGGTCAAGTGCAGAGATAGAGCAGAGCAAAAAAAAAAAAAAAACAGCAGTCAATGCCTAACAGGCGAGGGGAGCCGAGGAGAGGAGACCGGTGTATCTGCGGTGGTATAAATCTGACAGGAGGGCTCTCACTGCCTGGAGACGGGAGGGTGACTGGGGGGGAAAAAAAACAAACCAGGTGAGCTTTTCGTTGCCACTTTGATTCATCAGTCTACGCAGATTATCTCTCACTGCTATCGTCTGTAATTGCACAGGTCAGAGCTGCTCCTCCGTGATCATCTTCAGCCGAGTTCACAAAGAAGTGAGTTTGTCAGTTCTTGAAGAGCAGGACCCAAAAAAAAACAAAAAAAACAGAAAGTGCTGCTGGACTTAAGTGGTCTGTGGAGTGACAGGATGACTGAAGGGACGCTGCTTCCTGTATCTGATCTGAGCAGCTGTTTCAGTTCAGGCTTTTTACCATTTCACTGAAGAATCACTCCTCTTACAAACTGACTGGAGAAACTCATTCCTCTGGACACTTTTGGAAAATGTTGAATTTTTATCACATTTTTTCCAGATTTTTTTTTGTTTTTTTGGCTAACAGTATACCCTGGACAGAGTTTTGCGATAGCGGAGGATGTTGAGGACATGAATTCAAAATTGAAAGTGTAAACACCTCTTATTTGATTTTGCAGCGTAAGAGATAAGAGCTCTTAACTGACGGTGAGTAAATCTGAAATGGCACTTTATGGGTGGACTTGAACTGAGTTAGTGTGTCTGTCTGAGTGGGTCAGGGGGCTGTTTGCATGCATTTGTGCTGACAGGCAAGACTTGATATGTATGTATACAGAGCATGGTGGAAAATACAGTGTCATCAGAAGTAAGTTTTTCTGTGCACACTATGTCTGACCAGTCAAATGTGAAAGAATCACTAAGTTATCATGTGGATAGAACTGATATGATAGACTTTGCATGACATTACTAAACATTTTTACAGTGCAGTTGTGTCAACCTGTGTTAAGGTATTTAAACTGCACACAGCTTTGTGTGTTTGTCAACCGCTCTGTCTCAGTGTGAACCAATTACTGAATTTACAAAATGAAATTTAGTGCAGAAAAAACATCATGTTACGGGAGAGTTAAAACATCACATTTGCACTCTTAAGAATGCAAAATGCATTTTCACTCCAGTGGTTTATATGGAAATGTTAAAATGTCATTTGAAGAAATTTACATTAAAAAGTGTCGCAAGAGCAATCGGCTTAATTGCATTAAATTGCACGAAAATGTGTTTCGCTTCCTCCTTGTTGTTTTTGTTATGTGTGCGTGTCGGCCAAGAGGTGGTGGTATTTGCTTACATCTCAAGCATGTGTAATTCTCGGGCACCTGAGGCTGTGAGTTTTTCGTTTGGGCCACTAGATGTCAGTATTTATCAAGGCATAAAGCAAAATTGCAGCAACCGTTTAGACCCAATCCAGCATAAGGCTAAGCGTATGTGCCGATATTGTCTGTTTACTTTCGCATGTGACACATTGTATTTGTGCAAATTGTTAGAGCTGTTACAAATGCGAAGATATAAAATGTGACATTATTTGCAACTTTAAATTGGTGCGCAGTGTTTTGTTGGTTTATACTTTCAGCAGATTGTAAGTTCTTAAAGAGAAAACAGAGATGCTGTGGCTAAGAGTAGCCGAGAGTGTACACTTGATTATCTAAATGCACGTCACAATAAAGGTTATGCATTTAGTCTTCATCTTATGGTTACTGCAACCACGAGATGGCAATCACACATAATGGAAATGTTCTCAGCTGTCTGCGTGCCTGTGTTGTACGTGGAGCCATGATTGAGGCTGCACATGCATGCTTTTGCATATAACAAGATGTCTTTACAATGGTGTGTTTTGAACTTGTCTCCATCTTTTGTGCGCGAGTCCTTTCAACATCCTGCAGAATTTGTTTGAATATCTGTGCAGGCGGAGCTGGATGTTTCCCCTGCTTGAGGTCCTTGTTTGTTTTGTTTATTTGCATGCACCAGAGTGGTTGCTGGCGGTGTTGGTCACTACAAGTGGCTGGCATTTGGTGCCTGGTAATCAGGCTGCGGGCAAACTGGGTGGCAGCGCTTCGAATGGGTTGCTGGAGATTATCCCAAAATTATCCATGAATTATCCCCCAGAATTACGCCATTCCAGTCAGGCCTTGTCCATTGATGGGACTGGAAAGAGGGAGAGTGTTGGACCAAGAAGTGCATGTGTGCGCACATTGTCAGGCGGAGATTTGGATGGAGCAGTGTTGGTGTCTGTGTCAGGGAGCACGTATTTCTGTGTGTGTGTGTCTGTAATGATTCTGGCAGTGTTGTTACATTGGGGTAATGGAGCATGTTAATCCACATCAAACAGCTATTAGCGGCAGATTTTGCTCATAAAAGTCACTAGTTATAGCAAAGCGGAAGGGCGTAAAATTAAATACATCTAGCAACTTGAATCCTTTTTTGAATCATGCCTGTAATTTACAAAAAGTGACAAAATTGAACCCAAATGCAGCAGCAGTTTAGTATTTAGCCTCCTAACTAAACTATCATCTAATCCCTAAAATCTGTCACAAACTGCAGTGTAAATTTTCCCGTGTGATATTTTCTTCCCAGAGGATTTTCTTGCACGTTACAGCATTGTATTAAACTCATATCTGTGTGGCTGCTGTAACCGCACATCGTGCTGTCATTAAAGTCTGATAGAAGGGACTAGTTGCTCGCTTCTGTGTGTGGCTGCTGGAGCCCCAGAAGAATGAATAGTGCTGGTGAACCTCTCTGCGATAAGTGTTCGGTAAACGGGTCAGTAGATTGTCCTCCGAGGCTCAATCGGAGCTATTTTCCCTGCCTGAGAACACAAATTATCCTTCGTATTCATCCTATAAACAGACCACCAGTGGCGCAGACTCCACATAGTTTGTTGTGGCTATGTTTGCACGCTCAGTCACTCTGTTTTCTTGTGCTTTGGCTGAACGCAGGGCTGCTTATACATGTGAACCACAATATGGGATAACACATGCATGCTTCTCACCCACTCAACAACAAAGGCCAAATGCTGCGCTTGGCGAATAGATGAATGCACGACCATAGAAGATGAGAAAACAATTAGATTTAGAGCGGGCGCAAGTGGAGGATCACAGGGAAAAAAAAAAAAAAAGAAACAACACACTGGCAAGGAAGAGGAAAGCGGTAAGAGGCTGAGGGGCAAAAAGAGGGAGAGGCTGAGGTGGTGAAAGGTTAAGTACTTCTCTTTTTTTATTTTTTGGATTCGGTACTTCCTGCAGGGCCTTGTTCCTTGACCTGCTGGTTAGAGGAGTGAGGTTTTATAAAAAAAAAAAAAATTGGGAGCAAGGGAGGGGTGGGGGGAGGAGGGAGAAAAGGCTAAAGCTGCATGTGAGGTTGCAAGGTGAGAGGTGGAAGAGCTAAAATGGGAGGAGTATTTGCCTCTGGCTGATGGGGAACAATTGGACACACAAGCCGGGGCGCGCACGCACACTCGAAAGCGGAGAGAAAAATGGACATTCTCACACACGCTCGCACACACAAACGCGCGCACACTTAGAACTACAGGCCCAGCAGGCATATGAACTTCAGTGCAGTTGTTGCCATGGCGATACACTGAGTTGCTGACCCCCCGACTCCATTTTTCCTGCCGCTTGGCTATTGAAAGAGATGATTGACAAGTGTCCAAATGTCAGCCGACCCAGCCGGCCACACAGATAGGGGGGCCAGCCATTTTATGTTATTTTGACTCACAGGGAGGAAGGTGTGTGTGTGTGTGCGTGCGTGTGTGTAGATACATATATGCATGCGTCGAGCGTTCACCAAAGCTGAACAAGTGCTTAAATAGCAATCACAACAAATTGTATATACCCCCTGATGCTGAAAATACATCGAACACATCAACACAAACATAATGTAGATGCTGCATTCACATGTAAACACATATATCCCGACCTGCACAAAGAAAGATTACAAATAAAGAGCGTTTGTGTGTGAGACAGGGTCGTATATTTGGTTTGTCTTTTGAGCTGCACCGATAACCCATTCAAGTGAAAGCCAGGATTGGCTGCTGGTGGCTATTGAGTTTTTCTTTTTTTTTTTTTTCCTCCCTCAGTGTTTAATGCTCCGCTGTGCTGCGCGTATATTTACGTGCACGACTCTGATGGACTGAATCTACATGAATCCATTTATTCGTACATCAAATGCAACAGAACAGTATTTTACACTCTGCCAAACACTTCGGCGTTGTCTTACATCGAGAATGCTTTTGCTTATTTCTGTATTTTTTCTTTTTTTTTCTTTTCTGGTTTTTTGTATCCTCTCTCTCCCTTTCTCACTGTCTCATTGTCTGCAGGCTTGAAGGGATCGTTCTTATCTTGATCACCCACAGCAACACATTAACCTCTCCTCTCTTATCTCTACACTGGTCATTAGTGCCAAAACCCTTAACGTCCTATTGACAAGAAGCACAGAACTCGGCATCTGTGTGTGTATGTGTGTGTCTGTTTATGTGTGTGTGTTGAGTTATTGTAGGTGACATGCGGCTGAGATCTGCTGAGTTGGTGATCTGAGCCCGATAACATTATTAGCCTTCGGTGTGTGCAAAATATAGCAAAAGAAAGTGGGAGGGGAAACCGCTGTAATATTTCTATATACTGTATTTGATATTATGAGGCCTCATCCACAATTGAACAGCTGATAAAACATATTTGCGTGCGTTTATTTTGACCCTCTGCACATTCTTAAAGATCCAATTAATTTATTTTTAATATTTATTTACTGAATGCGCCGTAATTTGTGCTGAACGCGTGTATTCTAAATAAGGGCTGAATTGCGCTCTCCTCCCACCTGAAATCTTTTGCAGGAAAATGTAATAACTCAAAGGCTAGTCATTGGGTTTTTTGCTATGAGGCCATTTAGAAGGTATTGAGGGAAAATAAAATGTACTTCCTGACTCTAATGCGCCAGCATTGGTGTTGAGTGGGTTACTCCATTTGCTGCTGCTGGAGCATTACACTTCAGCTCAGTCAAACAGCTGTCAACAGTAAGTGTATCGCAAATTAAATCATTTCAATGTTATCATGTCTTGACACACGGCAATCAAATCTCTTCTGGCAGTAATATTAGCACCTGCTCCACACATTCCCCGTGCATCCGAGGGAATTTTGACATAAGAGAAACGTATGTTCACGTAAATCCATCGACTCGTTGCTTTTCATCTCCTCAGGGTCACGCTGCAGTCATTGTTGTTTTTAAGTGAGGAAAATGACGTTGAATTGTATATGTTTCTGTTGGAGACATGTAATCATTAAACCTCATTCATTCCAAATCAAAAAACTACATTTCTGACATGTCATAGAGAAATTTAGTTTTCCAGCTAAATGTGTGCCATGCTGTTTGTCGTTAAATGCGGTACTTATCTGTCTGTTTTCTGTCTTCTGCTGGCCCTGTGTGTTCGTGGGGCTGACAATCTAACAGGTTAAAAGAATAATTGCAACTCTATTTACCCCAAACAGCCTCTCCTCTGCACATAATTACATCTGCACACACATACAGAGACACACTATCACATACTGAGGCACACTCAGAGAGAGAGAGAGACAGAGAGAGAGAGAGAGAGAGAGAGAGGGAGAGTCCCTGCACTAATATTTAGGTTGTAACAGTCATGTGTTTGAGTGAACCCTCCTCTTGTCCTCCTCTTCAACGCAAAGCACTGTTAACCACCGGCACTCACTCAGAGAGGAATACACCCCGCATTGACCGCACTCGTTCTGCTGTGGGTGTCGGTGTGCTGTACGTTTCAGCCTGTGTGCGCCGTACGAGAGTGAAAATATTCAAGCAAAATCATCCCCCAAGATCTAGTGAATACGCACGCTAGTGCTGCAGCTAGCATTGGTTTTCATCACTGATTAGCTTCTATTATTTTGTTGGGATAAAGGAATGAATTGTTTGTTCAAGAGAAGGTGACAAATTACCATCACAAAGTTCTCAAGGTGACATCTTGACATCGGATTGCTTGTTATATCTGAATAACCATTCAAAACCCCAAGGATATTTAGCTCACAAAGGGAAATATAACAGAGAAAAAATGGCGTTGTTAGTTGACAAGAGAGCTCAATTATTGATTGTTTTCTGACTAATTGATTCACTTCAATAATAATGGTAATAATAATAAAATACATGTGAAATCAAATATGTGCACTCGTCAGGGACGCAGACGAGGATGGTAGTTGCAGTTGTGGGCGGTTATTTTTTAATAATATACTACCAACTAATTACTGTTAAATTACTAAAATAAAGCTTCAACCGGGATTTAAATAATATTTATGAAGATAAATATTGACATGCAGTTCTTAAATAGGCAAAAGGACGAGTAAAGATGAACATGTATGTAAAAGATGGTGAAACATGTATACGGTATCTTTTTTTTTTTTTTTTTTTTTAATAATCGACTGCAACATATGATGTCTGTATACAGGTCAAAATGTTCAAGGGAAACAAACAGTGTAAGAGTGCAGAAAGTGCTCGAATATATATGTACAGCATAGTTAGTTTATATAGATGCAGCATAGTGTTTTATGAATAGTATATTTATATACCTACGTACAGTTTTTACATGCTGTTTAGATTTTTCATTGTACAATTCTGAATATTACATGTACATGGTGTTGCACTAGCAAATGTATATAAATACAGTGTGTATGTTCAGTGGATAGTTTTGGCAGAAAAGCATGAACTTGATATTTAGGTGCTTTTGCTTCCAGCTCAGCTGCAGGTGTATCCATCCTTGAGGTGTAATGACTTCAGCGCTGCAGTGCCTGCGCTCGGACATTGGTGGCGCTGCTGCTGCATTGTGATTAATGACTGCCGCAGCTATACTGTGGATCCACTCACAGCCCCGGCATTACATTAGAAGACATTATCTAAATACTCAACAAAGTGAAATTGAATTTAGGGCTCCTTCTCCAGGCCGTCCCCCCCCAACCCCTCCTCACCCGCCTCCCATTCTGCTGGTTCAACTGGCCCCGCTCTAGGATCCCATTCTCTCCTTATTGTTAGAGGGGAGTCGAGCAGGATCCTCCTGCTCCTCATCCACTTTCAAATTGAATCAGTCTCAATTTGACCTTTTATGTACCAGAATCCGCTACAGATGTACAGTATGTGCATGCAAGCAACGTTTGACACGCACATGTGTGTGTGCCCATATGTGCCCCCGTGTCAGCTCGCATTGCTTACAGTGAAGTGGGAAACAGCATCTCCCTATTTGCCGCAGAATAGACCAATTAGTGTTTAGCAACAGAGCAGGAACCCATGTGAATGTGTCATTGATTAGCAGGATTTGGCTAATCATCACATCTCATAAACTCACCCGCTAATGTCAGCTGGATCTCCTACAGTACGCCTCCTTCTCCTCGCTCAATCTATCCCTCTATCTGCTTCTCCTTCTCCTTTCAGCTCCCTCTTCCCGTCTGTCTTTCCGCACTTGTCTTTTTGCCCATCTGTCTCCGTCTGTCTTCTCTGCTTTTCTTCCTCTGTTTTTCTCCCCTCTTCTCAATTTCTTCCTTCCTCTCTTCCGCTTTCTTCCCCCCCCCTTTTTTTTCAATGCTGGAGGGTTTACAGTAGAAGGAGCAGAGCGGATGCTGACTTTCCTGCTCGTACGTCAGGAAAGGAGAACAGGAGTCTGTATTGCTGCTGATCTTTAAAAGCAATATGTACTTTATTTTTTTTATTATTAGAATTGTCTTCTGCGCAGTTATTAATTCGTCTGTGAGCTTTTACAGTACTCTTCATCCGAACTGGATTAGGCGTCTTTTTTTTATGTTTCTCATTTTCTGACATCTGCTGGTACAAGTCATCTTCAACAAGAGAAAGAAACACAAAGAAAAGTACCTCATGCTCTCACTTTCACTTTTCAGTCATCCAAAACTGTGTTTAATTGTTCAACATCCTTGTTTAATTGAAACCTTGCCATTGAATTTTGTCCTTTTAGGCCAAAACAGTGAGGAAGAAATATGTGCTGTTGTGACAAAAAAACAAAAGCTGTAGCTGCATCCAGAATCTGAGTGAATTTTCAGACCTTGGCTTCAGATGAAACTGGGCAAAGTGACAACAGTACATTATTAGAAAATAAGAAATAAAAAAATAATCAAATGTCACTTATTTTCTGAAAGTATTAGTGGAGTGTACACTCATTTCTATTATTAATTAATCTGCAGATTTTCTTTGTTTTTTGATTAATCCTTTTGTGTACTAAATATCAGAAAACTGTGGAAAATGGCTTTTACAGTTGACTAACTGACATATAAATTTCTTGTTTTATTTGACAGGCAGCCCCAAACCTAAAGACATTCAGTTTACTATCAATAAGTTAAAAAAAAAAAAAAAGCAACAAAGCTTAAACTGTAAATTCATTATCTTAACTGTTAGTGAATAGTTTCACTGGTGCTTGATTAGCCAATTCAGTTCTACTGCATTATTTTTACCGCAGTTGGAAAAAAAAAAAAAGAAAAAGTAATATTACAAGAAATTAAAAATTGATAATGGACACTTATAATTAAAATGGCCTCAATGTTTTAACTTAGCATGTTTGCAATACTGCTAAACTTCAAGTATAGTTAAATCTAACCACCTACTCAGATAATTACTGTATTCGCTCGCATACGAACAGAGTGTAGAGTTGTTCTTGATCCATTTCATCTTTTTTGCTTTTGAATGAGAGAAATTAAATTAGTGGTTTTGGAGCTTTGTATGTTGTGTAATAGGTATTAGTTATCATATTAATTAACATCTGTTTGACACAGTGTGGTGACCAGCTGGGAGCATGAAGGAGGACATGTGTGTGTGCGTGGTGTGTGTGCGTGGCGTGTGTGTGAAAGGTTGCAAGGGGGGAAACTCTCAGCGTTTGATTTGTTGTGTTGCTAATGTGACACTGATTATACAGGTCAGAGTAAAACAAAGCGGTGAGACGCGGCAATGCTAATACGGACGCTGTGATAACAGGGTTGTCGTCTCACGCGCGCTCACAAACACAGATAGGCAGATATACCTTCATGCAAACGTATACGCATTCTCCTGTCCTTGTGAAACGCAACGCAAAGACGCACCAACGCTCTCATGACACACATTCGCGTGTCACAAAATGGGAAAAGAAAAAAAAGAAAAAAAAAAAACATCTCTCAATGACTTCAACAAACCACACAGAGCCTGTTTTTTTGTAAGAGGTAGACTGTTGCCATGGAGAGAAGAGGTTAGTGAATTTGACCTATGCTATCATGCTAGCTTTGGTCCCGCAGCTGTAATTTCAAATGACAGAAAAAAATGTGTTTCTCACTGAATTGATTTATCCCTATGTTTATGAGTAGATAAGTGCAGTGATGCTTAGATGGAGGGTTATTTTCATGGGGTGACTCTTTTGTGTGTATTGTGTTTATCTAGGCCACTGTTGATGTAGGGAGTACTGTAGCTCTTTTTCTCACAGCGGGGACCCTTTTTTTTGTGTTCGTGTGTGTGTTTTTTTTTGTTGTTTTTTTTTCTTCTTCCCCCTGCGTGCGTGTGTGCCTGCGATTTATTTGTGTTTATGTGTGCGCCAATCTCCGCCACAGGTACAGCAAAGACATGGGACACATTGTGGTTTATGAAGAGCGGTGCGTGATCAGACTGCCCTGCAGCACTAACGAAATCAATCACAATAGGACGGAAAAAGTAAAAGTGACTAAATAACGTACAGTGCGTTTGTTCTGATTTAGTCGCCGCATAACCTGTTCTTTCTATTTAACATGAGCCAGTCTTGCGGCCTTGGTTCAGCTTCCCTGCTACCTTGATGCAATATCTGTTCTGAGCTGCGGTATCAGCCAGCTTTATGTTATTTGACACAGTTAATCCAGAACAGAATAGAGTGTTTGTACGTGTGCAACATATGGAAGACGACAAGAGAGCACAGATACGGTCATCCGTCTGGGTTTTGGGGTAATTTGCCTGCGCGGGCGTGAATGTCGGTGGAAATGGGCGGCGACGTGTCAATCATGCGTTTGACAGGGACTTGTATAGGCTGTCATGTTGCCCGGCAGCCGAGGCAGAGGAGCCTCGGACCCGGGGGCCAACTAGGGGTCACCGTCTGCCCTAAAACGGTCCCCCAGACAGCACGAGGTGCAGATAGGCAAGGCGTTGCACCAAGGAGGTCAGCCCAGGGGTGATCCAATTCTCTGTGTTTGGGCGTCGGGAGATTGTGTGCTCACCTCTGTCAACCCCGACACATACAGGTCAGCAAAAAATAGGATGGAGGCTCACAACACCGGGAAGAAGGGTTGACATAAGAGAGAGGCGCAGAGTAACCTGTGTGTATGTGTGGCTGAATGTATGTATAATTCACCAAACACGGCTGTGTCTCTCTCGTCGTTTCTCCAGTCATCTGAACACGCAATTTAGTGGACACTAATGTGCCTCTTAGTTCTCAGTTGACCCTTAAAGGCCCCAGTGGGGATACCGAGGGGGTGACTTTGCTCCTGCAGCCTGGGAGACGTCCATATTCATTGTGTCCCCTTTCTCTCTCTCCGTACACCTGTTATCTCTCTTTCATTGTCTGTCCGTACTTCACTCTTTTACTATGTACTCTCAATTTCTCTTTCAACTTTTCTCCTAAGGGAAGCTTCTCACCTTGCTTCTAAGTGCTCGGCACAGAACGCAGGTCGCTTGTGGATATTCACGTATGACCTATTCTTAATGAGCTATAATACAAGTCAATAAAGTTCTGATGCTGTCAGATTTTTGCTTTATCTTCAGTAATTTTTCAACAAAGCGTGGACTGCGTAGGTCACGGTTTTAGGAGTTTTGATCAGTTTGTGTTGAAGAGCTTGTTAAGCACCGTGATGTACCTGCTAAAGGACATAGAAGTAGCAAGTCCTTCAACCTAGACTCTAAGGTGGAATAATGGCTATTATGGAGGACCTGCACACTCGGGGACAGTGTAGCATCGCATCGTCTAATAGAAATGTGGCCTTTAAACATGTGAGGTCTGTCCTGTCTGTGTGCGTTTGTGCTTGTGTGTGTGTTTGTGTGTGTGTATTTGTGTGTGTGTGTGTCAGGAGAGCCAGTGGGAACTACCATCTGGTAGTGAAGGCCAATAGACCGTTGGAGCTGTGCTGCCCTACCCCTGTCAGTGGCAGCTGTGTGTGTGTGTGTGTGTTTGAGCCAGAGTGTGTCCATTGCACATGTATGTGGATGTGTGCGCCCACCACTACGTCTGTTTGTGTGCATGTGTGTGTTCTCTAATTACTGTCATGGGTGTCCCAGTGTGATCAGACCAGTAACAGTCATCATGTGTTGACACATCCAGTTTCCTTGTAGCTCCGTGAATCATACGAAGCATTAAAACTTGGTGTTTCACTTTTGCGTCGCCTTAGTTGTGAGCAACACTTATCGCTTCAGCTGTGTGTTTTTTTTTTTTTACTTTTTTCCTCGTGTATTTTAATTTAAATTCTAATTAATCTGCTGGCTGTTTTCATTATTGCTTTATCTTGTGATTATTTTCTCTGTTTATCGCTGAATCTCGTGGTCTGTAAAAGGTGAAAAGATGGAGGAATAAAGCCCATCTGAATTTTTTTAACAGATAATTCAACTGAATGTGTTTTTAGATGTCAGTGTCAATACATATTGATTCTTGTCAATAACGTGAGCACTAGAGCTGAAATGATCAGCAGTTGAATAAATTGATAAGTACTTGATTAATTGTTGAAATTGCTTTAAATCAAAAATTCCAATTTCTTTAATGTGAGGTTTTCCTGCTTTGCTTAGTTTTTATATAACCATACATTTAATGTATTTTTTGTCAATATTTCATTTTTATGTATTTTTCTCTATATTATTACTTCTTTTTTAGGCATAACAATTCATCGGTCAATAACAGTTGTGTTCCTGGTGAAGATTACATTAGCTCAAATTAGACACTGACTAATGCAAGATAGAAAATTAAGGTTAGAGTCCAATTATTTTCTTCCGTTTACATAAAACTTAACTTGAAGAGATTTAAAAGTTGCTTGCATGAACATTCTGTCCTTTTTCATTACATTTTAAAAGCAGGGAGTCTTGTGAAAACATTTGCTGTTGGTGCATTTCAGGATGCTTTATAACATCTTAGATGTGAAGTTCATTACTGGACAGCCTTTCCATTAACATTTAGATTTAAAAATGTATATTGATTGTTAAAGCAGTAATAAAACACGTTTGAAAATAATCAGACTCTATTGGATTCTAACTTGTTCCTCATTTTAGACTTTCATATCTTACAGCCTGCTGTCTCTTCTTGTCTTCTTCCTCTTCATCTCTTCCTGTTCATTCGCCCCACTCCTCCACCACCCCCTTCCCCCCACCCCACTTCTATCCCATGGGCAAGCCAAAGGCTGACAGCTTTGTTTGTGTTCTCCACTAAGTGATTTTTAATCAACTGGTCTGCATGAGTCCTCCCAAGGGCCAGAGCAGCCGAGGCTGTGAAAGATTGAGCTGAGGGCTGGTGGTTGGCCGGCTGGAGATAGAGGAGGTGAGAAGCGCTGCAGACTGCATCCACAGTAAGCTGGCAAAATTTTAAAATGCAGTGAAAACAGCGTGTTCACACTGTAAACAATAGATGTCCATGCAGTCGAAAATGTCTCTTGCTATCTGTGGTAACCTATGCTGTGTTATAAAATCCAGATTTTGTTATTCTCATTGGCATGTTTATCCGTTTCTTTTCCTCCTGCACTCTCCGTATTTGTACACAGCTAAGCAGCAAGCTAGACATACATTGAATGAAGGTCCAAAAATAACTTCAATACTGAAAACAGTACTAGAAAGCAAATTCAGTGAGGAAACATTTGATGCCATAACTATGAGTTAGACAAACATGTTGGAAAGTTAGTTGGAACAAAAGAAGGTGGAATTAAAAAGGTTATGTTTGCTGCTAAATAAGATGTTTCTCATGTTAGAAAGTATCAGCAGTGAAAGACAACATTAGGTCATCATCTGAAGTATCTGAAGTAACACTGTCATTTATCTAGTATGAGGTGTGACCACAAAGTCCTCAGTCTGTCCTTATGAAAGGCAAAATCTATACCCGATTCAAAATTTGCCACTATCTCCTTTAAAATACTCAACTTGTGCGACAAGGCATCGCTCCCACTGCCCCGCTTTGAATGCTCGCTGGAAGTCCCATTCTGTAAACACTATCTGTGACAACTCTGGTGTGACAAAACTCTGACTGTTAACCTTGAATTTAATTGTGTTAAGGATGAAGAAGTTGCAGGGGGACTATTTGGCAATTACGGCAAGTGGGGAGTGAAAAGTACGAAGCATTTTACAATGTGTTCACCCATTACCGCACACACTCAAGTACCAATGTAAGGTGTTCGCCTGCTATTTGGAGCAACTTGGGGTTCAGTGACTTGCCCAAGGACACTTCGGCACATGGAGATGCCAGGAACCAACTTGCCAAGGACTGAACAGCCAGCCTTATGATTACTATACATCCTGCTCTACCACCTGATCCATGACCACCTATTTCAGTTTGTGGCGATCGTTATCCTTCAGATGCCTCGGGGCATTAGCATAGAACTTAGTGTTGACAGTCACTGGTGGATGAATTCATGGTGTACAATCTCAGTAATGTCAGAGACAACGACAAGCATGTTCTTGGTCATGCTCCTGATCTCACGTGCCTTCTTCAATCTTGGAGACTGCAGATTTTTCTACTGTGAATGTTGCTGTTTGGTCTCTGGTTGGCAGCTCTATACCCAACTGTCGTCATCAGTGATGATCCTTAACATGAAGCTTGTGTCAGCCCGAGCCTGTTGATAGAAGTCCTCATAGTCTTTAACATGGTGCTGCAGGTCTGGTGAAACTGTGAATGTGCACCATCAAATGCACATAGAAACACATGTAACACAATGAGACTGAAATCACTCCTTATACTCACCCTCTTCCATTTCATTTTCGTGTTGCAATTCTTCATACCTGTTCATGCTTTCTACGTCTGCATGTCCACAAGGGTACGCATGACATAAATTTTACCTCCACAGCAAGCATACTGACTGTAAATGCATACCCAAAACAGATGGTGTTTTTACCAAATGTTTGTTATGAGGAGAGGTTGTGTGGGGCTCCATGATCTACACCTTTAAAATTATTCATGGAAGGGGTTGTAATTAAAGTAGCCACTGCAGGACTTACTTTAATTTGTACATGCTTTCCATCAACTATGCCCAAACACAGTGTAAAGTTTGGAATTCTCCAGATATCCTGTGCTATGTCCACCAACTGTGCTTGCTGCACTTTGGAAATAATCAAATTGACACCGTTCTTCAGTCTAATCTGTAACTATTTGTAAAAAAAAAAAGTGCAAAGTTACAGACAGCCTTTCAGAAACATCCATGAGAGTCCTGTGTGGTTTCCTTTGTTTGATATGAGAGGCAATGTGACTGTCTGCGAGGCAGAACAATGCATACTTATTGCATCCTCTGTACACTTTTACATCTGTAATCGTCATGCAAACCCATGAATTGGCCTTTAATTTAATTAGAAGTCCTATCTAGAGCCCTACAAATCCAACAATCAATGTGAACACCATGTTATAAACGTGAAAATTACAGTTGAATGACTGTAATGTCTTAAGGTGTGTTCAGACAGTAATTAAAGCAACAGTGACTGTGTTTAGGAGTCTCTGTGTTCACTGACTGTGTTTTGTGGAGTGTTTGTGTTCAGCTCAGGCTGAAGTTTTTATGTTTTTCCTCCAGTTACTTGCCTCCAAGTTTATACAAAGTAAATTTCTAAAGCTGCAGGATGAACACAAATTTATTGCACAAGTTGAAATCTTTTTAACTGACACCTTTCGACAGCTACATATATAGAGAGGGGTGACAAATTGGAAGAAAAACATAAACCCTTTATACAGTGAGGAGATCCGTGGCTCTGTTGTGCTGTGGTAGGCAGTTTGCTGGGTCCACTTGTTGCTCGATGGAAGGGTCACTGCAATTCAATACAAAGGTATTCTGAGTGGTCACCCTTATCCTATGATGAAACATTTCTGTCCTGGTGGGAGTGGTCTGTTTGAGGATGACAATGCCTCCATTCATAGGACACAAGGGGTCACTGGATGATTTGATGAGTATGAAATGATGTGAATCCTATGCTATGGCATTCACACTCCCCAGATCTCAACCCGACCGGCCACCTATAGGAGATTATTGACTGAGTTATTAGACAGACCTCTCCAACACCATCATCAAAGCACCAAATGAGGGACTTTCTTTTGGCAGAATGGTGTTTATCCCTTTGGTAGAATTTCAGAGACCTGCAGCAATAGTGAGGCACAATAAAGTTGCTCTGGTGTCACGTGATGGCCCAAACAGACTTTATGTTTTTAATTTGTCACCAAATAAGCCATTGCAAAGTGTTACAGGTCACTGATTTCAAAATTTCTTAGTGTTGCATGACCCTTAATCATACTTAGGTTGGCTTATATTATACTTATAGGTACGTTTTCCTCAATTACAAGCAACTGCCTTTTAACGATTTAGCTACTCTGGGGACTGGTTTTAAAACCTTCTTTTTTGAGGAGAAAAGTTGCACCCAAGTGTGAATTTGAAGCAAAAATGGAAAGAAAAAGATAGATTTTGAAATGTAGCTGGCTTAGTTGTGGAGGCTGGTGCTGGTCAGGTACAGGTGGTGCTTCAGAGGTCTGAGGCAGCACCAATATGTTATTGTTCTCTGAAAAGTCTCTCTATGGTCCTTGATTAAACCCATAAAATCTAATCTTTGTGCATCAACAATACATATTCAGAAGTTTATTTCTTGCTAGAAAATAAACTCTTCCCGGCTTAAAATGTTTAAGACGTAACTTGAAATTGTTGTTTCTTGGAGAATATACATAGCTATCTCCACCCAGCCCTCTGCCACTTTCCTGCAGCTCGAGCTCACGAGCTTACCTACAGCTCTACTTTACACAGTTCCCTTGTGCTACACAATGGCAAGTTGTAATACTGGAGTAAGTCAGCCATGCATGTTGGAACTGAGGACAGATTCTGAAAAATAAAGATTAAGAAAGCCCCACTCTGCAAGCTGGCAGGATTGGTTCCTTCCGTTTGTTACATATGAAACCACAGATGTGTGAATCTGTATTTTAGAGATTGTATTCGGTATACTGCAGTTTCAAATTCTAGATGCTCAGCCGTGGCTCTTGTTTTGCTCATGATGCGCCCTCCAGCATATAAAAAAAACCTCTATATGGACATGTTCACAAGGAAGAAAACTTGACTTTTATCAGAGGATGTCTTTAACAAAAACAATTGTACGCAAAATATTGGTAAGTTAAAGAAAATCTTGCTCATTATCGAAATGTATTATTTTTCTTGATTAGGCATTCGGGAAATAAAAAAAATGTTACTCTGATCACTAAGAAATCACTTTGTCGAACCATCTAAACCATCATTTTGACCTTTTTTTTGCTAGATTCTGTAGTTTTGGAATTTATCATCTTGATTTGACAGATATTAGATAAAAATATAAAAGTATGTCTGCTTACAATTCCAGAAAAATGAAGTATATTTAAAGATTTTGTCAACTTACTGTCCCTTTGTCACAATGTAATTTTAAAGTGTCTCATAAAGGGATTTCTCTGCCATTCAGCAGACATTTTAAACCACGTGGTACAGCGTAATGTAAAGGGGAATGTGTACTGGTGGCTTGTCGTCTGGCGGCTGTCAACCTGGAGGCGTCGAGTCTATGATGCTACTTATTAGGAGATAGGATTAGTCTACAGATTATTTATGTTATTATTTATGTGGTAATTCACAGACGGAGGGGCGACTGAGTTCCTCACCTTATCAGAACAGCCACACAATGCATTTTTTCTCTCCATATCGAGCAGATGAGCATAAAGCATATAGTAAGGCTCTCACGCTGCACCAGATGGCTAAATGGAGAAACCACGAGTTGAAGGATGTTTGACAGTCATTAAATACTGGATCTGTTTACTGGTATTTATTTGTGCTTTACGGCTACAACAATGTCATATAAACCACTTAAAGCTCAGGTGTATAGGTATCATGTTACAAGCCGTGGAGCAGGACAGAGCGCAAAAAGCAGAGGAGAAATTACAACACTTACCGTCTCCTAGTGGATGAATCAGTTAGCCTACACGCACAGTGAAAGAGAAAAAGGCCATGGACTGAGGTCTCCATTTAGTGTTTTAACAATTCTTATTTCATTCAATCTATCCTGAGCAAGTCAAGGCCTTGGGCCTTCAGAGAAATGGAGTGAGCGGGTCGAGTGTTGGTGTATTTGAGCAGAAGGGACTTGGTGGTGGTGGTGGGGGTGGGGGCCGCTCATAAGAGCTGTACTTGTGTTTTGCTATTGTTAAACAACCTTCGGGAGAGAGGCAGCTACTACCAATATTACCAATCAGGCCCTTAGATTGAAGGTAGATGGTAGATGAGAAATGATGAGGAGGCTCCATCTGTAAAGCACGAGATGTTTCAAAAATCATCCCTTCCTTACATTACCGCGGCCACCCTCCTCTTCTCCTGTGAAATAAGCATGCAGGAACAAACTTCTGCCTTCTTTTCATGGCTGGATTTGTTCAGCGATCGCATCATAGAATACCGGCTGCTCACATGTGGACAGAAATGAGATTAGTCTTCCTCGGTGCCACAACTTTTTAGCACCAACAGAGCATGGCGCGGGATGTAGGGAACGCATTCAGCATCCTATACTCGCTCAGCTGTTTTGCTACCCTGAGTGTCTGGTCTCTTTCCCTCTCTGTGTGCTCTGCAGAAGCAGATGCGGAGGAGCAGAGATAACTCTTAACTTTGTTTTGACACTTTTGATTAAGGACCATTGAAGGAACACCTGTATGGCGGGAGGGAACAATGCACCAAGCCCGTAGAGAGATTGATTTTGTGCATTAGAGAAGCAGCCTTTGTCTAAAGCCACGAGGCCCTTTGTTATGCTAACCAGCCGTGGAAGATTTCCAATTCAATTTCACCTGAACGCTGGTCAGCCGCACGCTCCATTGTATGGCGTCCCTCGGGCCCGGCAGCCCCCACCACCACCGCTGCCACCGCTGCCTCTCCCCTGTCGTCTCTCAAACTGCAATTTAGCCACTGAGGAGGGGGCGTTTGTATGTGAGTGAGTTGGGGTGTGCGTTGAGGAGGTGGGGGGGGATGCTGCTGTCCTAGATTGACAGCCGACTGGATACTTTTGCCACAATATTCGCCGCATCCTGTCCTTGTGTGTGCAGCGGGCCGTGGAGAGGATCACAGTGAAATGAGATGATATTAATTATCCTAATCCTGATAGCTCTCTCTGGAACTCTGCTTCCACTCATCTGTCTCAGGAGAGGACTTGGATGGTCAGACAGAGAGAATGTCAGAGAAATGAAATGAAAGCCGACAAATTCAGTGGAGAATACTCCCAACAAAAAGGCTGCTTACTGAATAAGGTAGTTTTGCTGTTCCCTCTGTCTTTTGCTTTTCCTTTTATGATTTCATGGCCGCCTAATTGTCCTTCCTTTTCCAATGTCCCACTCTCATTTTGAAATAAGGAGGCGGCTTTTTTTTTTTTTTTTTTCCAATCATTAGCGATCTTAATAAAAAAATAAAAAAAACATTTTAGGAAAAGCTGTAGTTTAATAAACACAACATGTCCCTTTTCTCCTCGAATTAGTACGTGTCCTTTCAAGCAAAAATGAATATTGCTTACAAACTTACTTCACCTACTTTGGTCAAGTTAAACTTGTGCATGTGCCTGCATTCACACAGCATTTTTTGAAATGATTATTTATAGTTTGCCAAATCATTTTCAGATAAAACTAAAGAAGGAGCCATTTTAATTGAATATCTCTCCAAAAGAGCACATGATAATTGAACCAGAGGGGAAAGGCAGGCTGCATGAATAGGCCTGTATTACATAGAGATTTGTATTAAGATCAAGTCTCTACAGTGATGAAATAACACAATGCTCAGCTGCAACCATTTACTCTGATACATGCAATAAGAGAAACTTCTTAACTCACTCATTATGCTTGATGATTGTATTATTTTAGTGGCGTCACACTCCAGTAGGCTGGATTTGATAACATGACTCTCAGAGCTTGAATTCATTAATTAGTTTTTCTTATATCATGAAAGAAGTTGCTTGGTTTCGCCGAACGAAATGCAACTTCAGAATTCTTTCGAGTCCTTTCGGAGTTGCAGCTAACGCATGTTGTTGCACCTTGCTGTTCAACGCGCCTGTGCTGCACTCGTGTGCCTCTCGCTCTCCTGTGTGGAATTTCCTTTATGCTAACCATTCATATTTTTCCCAATCAAACACCGTGTTGTTTGTACAGTTTATTTCTCCACGTTTAAAATTAATTGATTCGTCGTTTATCTGTGTGTGTTTGCATGCTTGTTTCCGATTCTGATAGTTCTTTGTTCCATAATGCGGCACATCAACATAAATGTGTGCACAGAAAGGCCTAATCCTGGCCTGAAGTGGAGGTACAGTATATTTAGAGCGCTTGTGATTGTGAAGGTTGTTATTATTGAATTTGAGTGACGATCACGGTCGTTTGATCATGAATCAATGCCTCGCTGTTTCGTTGTGATGCGCTCGAGGGGACGCAGAAGTGTAGAAATTGTTTCATGGGGCATTTTTTTTTCTCCTTTTTTTTTTTTTTTTTTTGCATTTTCTTGATCTTTGAGGGGCTCTTGTCTTCTCCCTTTTTTTTTTTTTTTTTTTGAGCTTGCCCCGTAGCCTGACGAGACCCCTGCAGGCGCCACACTTACTCACTCACGCCCTGAAACTGCTGCAAACCAGACAAAGTGAAGTGAGGAGAATAGCTGTTTACCCCTTGTGCCGGAGGTATCAGTGCCAGCATAGAGTGGCACATCTTCCCCCTCCCACCCCCCCAAACCCTTCAATAGGCTTGTGAAGTGTGAAGTATATTTTTGTTCTTGTGTTTTTATACCAATTTTAATTCCACAGCTGCATATCTGAGAAGCAGGATTTCCTTGGTTAGCTTCCCAGATTTTCTTTCTCTCCATCTTGCTATTTCCCTCCCTTGTATCCTCCCTCTCCTCCCTCACCCACCCCGTCTCCTTCTCCTACCCCTACAATCCCTAACCTCTCTGTCTCTCTTCTCTCTCCCCCCCCACCCTCCCGCCCCCATACCCACATCCCTCCACTTAGAATAACCAATCTGATGATGTGACAGTTTCTTTCTCCCCGTAGAAAATCTCCCTCTAACCCTTTTTCTCTCCCTCTTGCGTTTTGGATTCCAGCGTTGTTTGACATGTTGTGGAAGGGTTTCAGCTTTCCCACCTCCGCAATCCTTATTCTATCCCAGGGAAAGCGGTTGGCATGGGAATCTAATACTTGGCAAAGAGGGCAAGGGAAGGAGGTGGTGATGGAGGGGAGGTGGGGTGGAATGGTGGGGTGTCTTAAAAAAAAATCTTTTTAAACACACTCCATCTCTCTGTCGTTTTTTTTTTTTCTTCTTTTCCAACTGAAATATCCTCTTCGTTTCCAGCAATGCATCTGATTTAAACTTTGATTTCATACTTGTCTCATGCCTTGATGTAGTGTGACTTCACACACACACAAGAAAAAAGTTTGCAAGAAAAGATGTTGTGCGAGAGAATTTCTTTGCGTCTCCAACACGCGTGAATCTGTTTGTGCTTGTGTGTTGGGTAACTATGCCGATGGTCTTTGCTCCTTAGGTCGATGGTCATCGGTTGCCATGGCGCTTGCAGGAGGAGTAATCAGGTCCAGTTACAAAGCTTTGATGAGAGAGACATAAAAGCCTCTTTCTTCATAACACCTAGACGAACCGTAAGAGTCGTAACTCAGCCGTAGTCTTCAGAGGCTGCGGCGATGCTGGCCTCGGTTTGCAGGCGTGACTGAAGGCTCGCTCGGATGCCAATCATACACTTTAGGCCCTGGATTTCAAAATGCACGATGAAATTTCACTTGAGCAACTGATGTGATGGTGGTCATTAACTAATTTTTTGCCATCATCTGTCATCAGCTTCATTGTCATGCAATCATATAGTTAGAATTTGCCAATTACGATTGCTTATGTTGGTTTAAGGTATTTTAGACGCAAGGTATAAGCCTGGAAGAGGTTAATCAGCGCTCTCTTGTTACATTGTCTCAGTTAATGTATTGCCCAAAAGTGCGCTCTCTCCCTCTCTGTCTCTCTCTGCCTTCCTCTCTCTCTCTCTGCCTCTGTCTGTCTGTTTTTCAGAATGGCTCAGCCTTGGTGGGATCTGGCCGCCTACAGATAACTGCAGTCTTTGTGCAACCCATTCCAAGCAGATACATACTGTTCCATTCAGACAGGGTTAGGTTATTTATTTGTCCATTCAGATCATTTACATGCATTTCCATCATTTGACCGTGAACTGATATGTTTATTCAGTCGCAAATCTGTGTGGTTTAACATAGCACCATAATAGATATAAAAGTGATCACACAAATGTAAAATAATAGTAATTTAATCTTGTACCAATCGGCAGCTCGCTGCACGTCCAGTCTGCAAATGGGCCGCCTGTATATTGCTCCATATTAACATGTATCGGGGAGAGGAGATGAGCGTAGATAGACTGTGTCTACGCTGAGTTGTTTATCAATGTGCAGTTCTTCTCGGCATGCAGAGCAGCCGTGGCAGCCCCCAGTGTGAGGCTGAGCAGGCAGAGCTGTCATTGTTTAACGCCTCCCCTGATTAGTTTACTCTCGCCTGATTAGAAATTAATTAAAATGATGACACAGATCCCAGCAGAGGAGAAGGGAGAAGGGGGTGGGGGGGGAGG